>NC_141030.1:5637500-5810000 GCF_052040795.2 Danio rerio | reverse complement strand
TATAGATAAGCAGGACCTTTACATTAATCAAAAATATTAAAACTAGAGCACAGTTGGACAGTTTTAACGGCCTTTCGATTAGCACTATGCTGAATAGTGCAAAAGTAATTTTTTAGTTCCTTGTAAAACAAGGTTTTTTGTTGAAAAATTTACACTTATGAATATGAAACTTAATTAACAAAATTAACTGGCCATGCAATGGATGGAAACACAATAAAGAGATATACAGTAGTACTTTATTCCAACTCAATATCTGCATTACAATGTTTTTACATTGATTAAACGGATCACCTTCAAGACAGGACGTATGAAATTTTGTATGAATCTTAGTACAAAATCTATGCTAAAATGAAATAGTAAGTCAGTTTAATGGCGAAGAGATTGATCCAATAGACCTGTTGATAAAAGGTTTGCGAAGAAATGTCATGCTACTTTGTAAAGGTATTTTGTAGTATTTTCAAAATACAGTATTTTATTTAGATACATTTGTGGCTGCTGTATTTTGTAGTGTATTTTGATACACATAAAACTGAGGTTTTTGTATTTTATAATACATTTCAATGTATTTTTGCCCATCCTTAATTCAGGAAAGGTCTTAAACAATACTGACATCCTCAGTTTCATCTTCCATTTAATGTTGTTCATAACCGGGTAAGCCTGAGTTTAAAAAATAGCTTCATAAAAGTAATAACCTGTGGCAACCATAAAAAAGCAATTTCTCTCTGATTAACCCATAGAGCCGGGATCCTCAAATCTGGCCCATTAGATCTACTTACCTGCAAAGTTTAACTCTTAACCTAATCAAACACACCTGACAGAATTCCGGACTAACATTTAAGAGTGGTGCCAGCTATGGGATTGGGTGGCTTACTGAAACCAGTAAAACTCATAGAACCGTACACTGAAAACCCTAATAAGTTTACTGAACTAAATTAATTGAGTAAACTCATTGCCTCATTTTAATTGAGTAATGGTGTCTCCCAAAACTTGCAGATTTAAGTTTATTTAACTTGCCGGTTTTGTAGACCATACTTAAATTGTTCAGTTCACCAAACATAGTACTAAGTTTTGGGAGACTCCATTTCTCAAATAAAGGCAATGAGTTTACCCAATTAATTTAATTCAGTCAACTTTTTCATGTGTGTGCATGTGTGTGTGTGTGTAATAATATACTATGAAAAAAAACTTTAATACAATTTTTAACAAAAACAAGTAGCCATTTACTCACATTATTATGAATAATTATACCTGAGGCCATTTGTTTTCTGATAAAAAATAAATAAAAATTCCTTGTACTTAAAGGTTGCACATTTTAGAATTTTATAGTCAAGACTACATTTGAAATTCCCTTTTTTTTTTTTTTTTTTTTTTACTGATGATTAATTATATTTTGAGCTCACTACACTTGAAATCTTAAGTTTATGCATTTTCATGGTACATAAGTTCAATCAACTCATATTTTTTAGTGATATGACCAAAATGCTACATTTTAAGTTATTTTCAGTCAACTTTACTTAATTGTTTAAGTAAATATAACATTAGGGTTTACAGTGTAGGTAACTCATTGCGACTTTTTGTTTGCTTTTGTAAACTGCTTACTTTAAAGCAGACTTTAGTTACATTCATGAGCCGAAATCACTACAGAAAGTCTACCTCAGCTCTGAATAATTAATTTGGCCAAGACTTCTAGTTCTAAACCTTCTATATTTATATTGATGAGGTCCTCCACTTTGTCTAGGTTGAGACATGACCTCCTTACATCAGATGTGACCAGCTTTTGTTTTAAAAAGCCTCTCTCAAAGAAGGTTGCCGGTTCGAGCCTCGGCTGGGTCATTTGGCATTTCTGTGTGGAGTTTGCATGTTCTCCCTGTGTTGTTATGGGTTTCCTCCGGGTGCTCCAGTTTCCCCCACAAGTCTAAAGACATGTGCTATAAGTGAATTGGGTAAGTTAAATTGTCCGTAGTGTATGTGTGTGAATGAGTGTACGGGTGTTTCTCAGTGATGGGTTGCAGCTGGAAGGGCATCCGCTGCGTAAAACATATGCTGGATAAGTTGGCGGTTCATTCCGCTGTGGTGACCCCTGATTAATAATGGGATTAAGCTGAAAAGAAAATTAATGAATTATGATTATAGCTTATAATTTAGAAATTTTCATAAAATGACATGATAAATCGTAGAAAAACTAGAAATATGATAAATGTGTTGCTGCACAAACAGTTCTGTACAATAAAGTGACAGTTTTCCTGCAGATCCACCACAGTTACTGATGACGCATGAGAGACAAACACATGCAGTCTCATCTCAAATCATCTTCAAATCAAGTCTGATTTATCAATATTAAATTTGCATCTTTAGTTAAATAAAAGCAGGTTAATGTAGATGAAAAGGTCAAACTGTTTTTTAAAAAGCTATTTCTACCAAGCTTAACCCATAACATTTATATTTAAGAAGTTATTTTTGTGATTTAGCAATATTAAATAGTGTGTACTTCAGTAAAAGCCACTAAATATAGACATTTATCATAAAATTGCTCACTATAGAGTGATATTCTCCAACTATGACCTGAAAGAGGAGACATCCATCAAATTGTACCTGTAGAATCTGGTTTTGTTGGTAAAAATAATGAATTCAGATTGAGTAAACTATTGAAACATAATAGTTTATGTGCAATGTATATAATAATTTATGTGCAATGTATATACTGTAAATTTTCTTTTTTTCTTAAACTCTACTATTTTTTATATATATATTTTATATTAATGTTAAGCACCTTGGGTCTGAGAGTAACGCAATTTCGATTCTCTGTATGTCTTGTACATGTGGCTGAATTGACAATAAAGCTGACTTTGACTTTGACTTTGACTTTTGATAAACACGGCTAACTTCGAAACAGCCAACTTCAATATCACCATATTTGGTCAAAAAATTTTCTTTAGTAGAATAATAGCAAAGTAGATTTTAGCATAAAAGAGTATGAAAACACCACAAACCCCTCTAACTGTCCTTTTAAAAGGCTATTTCTATCATATTTTTACCCATGAAATAAAGATTAGTTTGAGAGTTTATTTGTGAATAGTAAGTTAACTCAACAGTGACAGTAATAGTTTACAGTGATAATTAATCTCAATCTGTGAACTTGAAGAGCCATTTCTAGCAAATCTAAACTGTAAAAACTTGTTTTGTTGGTACAAGAATTAATTCACATTGATTGAACTCTATTAAATCAAAAAAACATTTAAAAACACACACACACAATTTAATAAAAAAATTCTGCACCTTTTTTTCGTACCTTAGTTTTTTAAAAGCCATTTCCACCAAATTTAACCCATGAAATTTAATTTGTTTGATTCATTTTTTATAATTTACAGTAGCAATATTAAATGATCATTTTACTTTAATTTAAGTCACTTAACCTACACATTATCATTAAATCAATAACTAAACCGTGATATTGTCCAACCATGACCTGAAAGAGCCATCTCTACCAAATATAAGTTGTAAAGTCTAGTTTTGTTGATTAAATGAAGAATGAATTCTGATTTATTGAAACACAGCTGACTTCGAAATCACCATTTTTGGTTCCCATTTATTTGTGCTCTGTAAAAAACAGAAATATGGTAAATTTGTTGCTGCACAAACAGTTCTGTACAATAAAGTGACAGTTTTCTAGCAGATCCATACAGTTACTGATGACGGAAGAGAGACAAACACAAGCAGTCTTTACTCTCATCTTCAAATCAAATCTGATTTATCAATATTAATTCACATCTTTAGTTAAATAAAAGCAGTTTGCTGTAGAGGGAAAGGTCAAACTGTTTTTTTAAAAAGCTATTTCTACCAAGCCTAACCCATAACATTTATATTTAAGATGTTTTTTTGTGATTTAGCAATATTAAATCACATCTTTAGTTAAATAAAAGCAGGTAGATGAAACGGTCAAACAGTTTAAAAAAAAAAAGCTATTTCTACCTAGCTTAACCCAAAACATTTATATTTAAGACATTTTTTTGTGATTTAGCAATATTAAATAGTGTGTACATCAGTAAAAGCCACTAAATATAGACATTTATCATAAATTGCTAACTATAGAGTGATATTCTCCAACTATGACCTGAAAGAGGAGACATCCATCAAATTGTACCTGTAAAATCTGGTTTTGTTGGTAAAAATAATGAATTCAGATTGATTAAACTATTGAAACTTAAATGCAGCCAACTTCGTAGTCACCATTTTTTTCTGTACTGTATGCAGTCATTTTTTTATCTGCACAAACTGTTCTGTACATTAAAATGACAGTTTGCCAGCAGATCCACTTCTGTTACTGATGACGGATGAGAGACAAACACAAGCAGTCTTTACTCTCATCTTCATCTGCTGTTGTTGGAAGTCTGGCCAAACGGATGCATCGGCCCCCACACCACCTTTACGCAAGCCCCCACACCCTGCACCCCTTCCTCCTCGCCTCGGCCCTGCTTCTGGGACATCTGCCGGAAGCAGGTCACCCACAGTGGGATGTGCGTTTGCCTGACAGGCCCCTGCAGCTCTGGGACTGAAGCCACAGCTTAGGCCTGCTGCAGGTTCCCTGGTCAAGGCTGATCGTCTGCAGGCGTCTGATAGCAGCCATCGGAACTGAGCTGCAGACGCAAAAAAAACCAGAGCCTATTTCTGTTGTGGCTCCACCTGCGTCGCTTCAGTTCAGCTTCTTATTTCTTTCCACGTCAGGTGCTTCAACAGTCACTCTCAAATCCTCAAAATGCACTTCGCAGGGAATCGATGCAGATTCAGTTATTATCGTGTTGTGATCTTTGGGCGTTTGCTCAAGGCCTTTGTCAGATGCCGGTTAGCAAACCTTGAATTGTGAAATTGGCAATTGTTTAGTGCTAATATAAGCAAGTTTGGGGTGTTAAATCACATTGTAAAATGTGGAAATTGTTCATTGTTTTTAAAGGGATATCTTATTATATTTGTATATCTTATTAAGAACATGAAAATAATAAAACAGTAGGATACATTTATACATTTTTAAGATGATGTATTTTATATTTAGTATTATTTTTGACAGTGTAAACTAGTATTGACATATTTTTAAGTTATCAAAACTAGCCTGTTGTTTAATATTAGTGTTGAAATAAGTGATTTATATAGATTTATTTACAAATTTCTACTAGCAATAACACAAACACACTGGCGCACAGTAAACGTACCACACTGTAAAACCCATCCACATGTGAATTAATTGATAAAAGAAAAAATAAATATTAGTAATAACTAAAAAGATTTGCCTTAATCTCAAATCTTAAACTAGAAATGCAGTAAATTAACTTCTCAAGCAAACTCATCTTGACTATAGAATAGTATAGAATTATATTATATATATATATATATATATATATATATATATATATATATATATATATATATATATTAAATTAGATATATTATTATTGATTATATATTATATTTTATATTATTAAGTATACAGATTTACAATAAGTATGCTATAGAACTTCCTTTTGCTATAGAAGCTGTTTTGTGTGTCGCCTGAAGTGATGTTTCTGAAGCAGGATTAAGCTCAGGCATTTGACAGCAGCAGGCGGGGAACTGTAAGGTGTGTGGCTCGATGTTTAATTTATTATGCAGTGGATGCCAATTCAGCTGCCTGTTCAAACCACTGGATATCCGCTGGAAGTCTATTCAATCTTCCCTAAGCCCTATGTGGTCGCCCTGCGGTCAAAACACAAAGGCCACCACTCAGCCTAGGACAGCATATGCTTCATTTGTTGTGGGCAAAAAAATGTTGTGGGCTTCACTGTAGAAGAGACAAGCACACCTAGATTACCGCTGACATTGAAACAGCACAAAATGTCAAATACAGGAGCTGCCGTTCGGCGAGTTATCATAACAGATAGCTTTGATTTTAGGAGAGGCTGGCAAATGGAGTGAGGTTTGTGACAGAATTGGTCTGCAAAGAAAAATTTACGTCCTTGCATATGTAAATTATTTTCTAAAAATATACAGTAATGTTATGTTTTGTTGGTGTATTACAGTATATTGATTAGTAAGTCTTAGCCACTTTGAATCTGTTGATACAGATCTGATGAGTATGTATCTGTCATGTATATATTTTCATAGTGCTTTCCACATTTTTTGTTACAGCCTTATTCCAAAATGGATTAAATTAATTTATTTCCTCAAAATTCTACACACAATATCACATAATGACAATGTGAAAAACACCTGAAAAATAACATAAGTATTCACAGCCTTTGCATTGAAGCTCTAAATTGAGCTCAGGTACATTCTGTTTCCACTGATCATTCTTGAGATGTTTCAGCAGCTTAATTGGAGTTTACCTGTGGTAAGTTCAGCTGATTGGACATGATTTGAAAAGGTATACACCTGTCTATATAAGGTCCCAGGGTTGACGGTGCATGTCAAAGCACAAACCAAGCATGAAGACAAAGGAATTGTCTGTAGACCTCCAAGACAGGATTGTCTCGAGGCACAAGGCTGGGGAAGCTTACAGAAAAAATTCTGCTGCTCTGAGAGTTCCAATGAGCACAATGGCCTCCATCATCCATGTTTGGAACCACCAGGACTCTTCCTAGAGCTGGCCGGCCATCTAAGCCGAGTGATCGGGGGAGGAGGGTTTTGGTCAGGAAGGTGATCAATAACCTGATGGACACTCTGTCTGAGCTCTAGCGTTCTTCTGTAGAGAGAGGAAAACCTTACAGAAGGACAACCATCTGTGCAGCAATCCACCAATCAGGCCTGTATGGTAGAGTGGCCAGATGGAAGCTACTCCCCGTCTGGAATTTGCCAAAAGGCATCTGAAGGACTCTCAGACCATAAGAAATAAAATCCTCTTTTCTGATGAGACTAAAATTGAACTCTTTGGAGTGAATGCCAGGCGTTAAATTTGGAACAAACCAGGCACCGCTCACCACCAGGCTAATACCATCCCTACAGTGAAGCATGGTGGTGTTGGCATCATGCTGTGGGGATGTTTTTCAGCAGCAGGAACTGGAAGACTAGTCAGGATAGAGGGAAAGATGAATGCAGCAGTGTACAGAGACATCCTGAATGAAAGCATGCTTCAGAGTGCTCTTCACCTCAGACTGGGGCAACGGTTCTTTTTCCAGCAGGACAATGACCCAAAGCACACCGCCAAAATATCAATGGAGTGGCTTCACAACAACTCGCTAAATGCCTTTGAGTGGCCCAGCAAGAGCCCAGACCTAAATCCTATTGAACATCTCTGGAGAAATCTTAAAATGGCTGTACACCGTTGTTTCCCATCCAACTTGATAGAGCTTGAGAGGTGCTGCAAAGAGGAATGGACAAAGACAGGTGTGCCAAGCTTGTGGCATCATATTCAAAAAGACTTGAGGCTGTAATTGCTGCCAAAGGTGCATCAACAAAGTATTGAGCAAAGGCTGTGATTACTGATAAACGTGATTTTTCAGCTTTTTTTTATTTTTAATAAATTTGCAACAATTTCCAAAAATCTTTTTTCACCTTGTCATTTTGGGGTATTGTGTGTAGAATTTAGAGGAAATAAATGAATTTAATCCATTTTGGAATAAGGCTGTAACATAAAAAATGTGGAAAAAGTGAAGCGCTATGAATACTTTCCGGATGCACTGTATGCAGTTTTAAATTCAGCAATACACTTCATCATATACACCGGATTCACACGTGTTTGACATTGCATGTTTTCATAAATGGTTAATTTTTATTTTAAACATCAATTTAACCATTAACATCAAAACATGGGATTTATTTATTTATTTTTTTATCTTTTCAGCACATTAGCTGTGTTTATAGCTCATTTATCCCAACAAGAGCAGCTTCACCACAGACATTTATTCTGAAATGTCATGTATCAGTGCTGCTATAGGTGTCAAACATAAAATATAATATGTTTTTGGTGTCTAATGCAGGATTAAATTTTTTGCACATTTCTACTATTTTTGCGTTTTACTTACAGAGGTTATAGAGGGTTTATAACAATCCTATAGGCACAGCAAATATTTTACATCACAATTTCCCTCCCACCACACCATCCCTAAACAAAATTGCCTGAAACGCTGATTTGCCTGGATTTTGGGATGTTTTTAACAGCTGATGTTTAATTATTGACTAGTTTTCTGGTCCAAACATAAGTTTATGCATAAGCTCACAGAATGCTTGGAAATCATCAGACAAAACAAATTCAGGCGAAAGCAGTGTTGGGTAACATGAAATTGTATTTAAATGACTTTTGACTAAGGTATTTACTCAATAATTATATACATTACTTGACTAAATGCTTATCTGCATAAATCTCAGTACGTAATAGAAATTAAACTCTTAATTACCTTTTTTATTGTTTTTAAAGCAGGCGAAAGCACAAGAAATTGAGTTAATATGCGAAATATCTGAATAACTCAAAATATTTACAATTACTGCTACTCTGAGTTTATACCTTGTCATCATGAACTATTTTCTGAATTCTTTTCTTATGCATATGCAGTTGTCTTGATGAATAATTAACGTTCTTTAGTTAAAATAATAGAATGATTCTGCAAACTATATACTGCTCTGATTATTGCTGCCTCTCTGAATTGATTTATATAGAACTACTAAATTTATTTAAAATATTTAAGGCAAGTATATTATAAGTAACTAATTAAATTACATAAAAACGAAGAGTAATCCCTTTTACTTTTTCAGCGGAAAAGTAATTAAACTACTTTTTACTCCACACTGGGCAAACTTTTGTCTTGTTTCTTTTAAGAACTTGAAACTTTTAATTGATTGAATGTTTCAGATCTAAGCCCACTAGTGTGTGCACTAAAAAAAAGAACACTACAAATTCAAGGTAACATTGAGTCTTGTCCAGGATCGTTTTTGAATTAAAACAAAAGAATCAATACTATTCTTTAGCACAAGGGGGCGTACTAACAGAATAAAACAGCGTGGTCGTCCTCAAGTTGCTGTGACCTTCTTCCAGACCTGCATTCTGACACATAGAGGGTTTTTGTAGGTCGATAGCGATGGTTTTGAGATTTTGAGAAATGCATTATGAATGATTTACACAAGAATATGATGGGTTATAAATCATAAAAGAATTGGAACACTCTGTTCATATAATTACAGCCCCATGGCATGATTCACAGGTCTTTAATGCAGACTGTTGCTGTTCTTTCAGTCATATAATCGTTTGCTGGATTACCGTAACACTTATGCAATATTGTCAGCATATGCTTATAAAAGGGAAAACCTGTTTAGGTTGTCTAACATCAATTGAAAAAAAAAAAAACATTATGACTCAAAATCCTAAGTCAAATTTACATATCACAATTTGGAAGAAAACAAAAGTGTGGAAGGTTACAACATTCCAAATCTTTTGTGTTTATATCTCATAATTCGGTCACACTTCATTTTTGATGGTCCCTTTTATTAAATTCAAGTTACATTGCATCTACAGATTATAAGTAGACTGTTGTGGTTAAGGCTGATTTATACTTCTGCGTCAAGCGCATGCGTATGCTACGGCGCTGACGCATAGCCCTATGCCGTGGCCGTCGGCGTTGCTGACGTGCACCTCTCAAATAATGTAACTACACGTCGAAATGACGCATATTGCAAGCTCTGTGATTGGTCGGCTTGGTATTTCCTGATGGAAAGTTTTGTTTTGTGTTTACCTTATAGTTAAAGTTGTTGCACGTCCGCCAGTTCCTGCCTCAAAATGAGCGAGTTTGAGCCACTTGTACATCCAGGAAGTGTTCAGAAAGAACAAAACACAGGCGAAGAAACTCGACACAGAGGAACGTTTACACCTCACTGCCAACTAGCGTTTTGGAAGTGTTAATGCAGACCAACAGAGACAGCACGCAGAAGAATAAATGCACTGCTCCGCGCGTTGCATGCGCCGTTGGTTACGCCGGTCACTTGACGCAGAAGTATAAACCAGGTTTTAGGGTTTGTTGACATGTACTTGCAGAGTTTCTTATAGTCAGTTAGTCTAAGGGTGCTTTCACACCTACACTTTTGTTTCAGAACCTGTCTCGTCTGCCCAGTTAGCGCGGTTCGTTTTGCATACAGTATGTGAAACCACCAATCGCTCTCAGATCCGCACCAAATCAATCGCTCCGAGATCGCTTGAATGAGGTGGTCTCAGCTCGATTGAAACGAACTCTGGAGCGAATGGATTGCAGTGAGAAATCGATGAGTAGGGCGGGAAATTTCACGAGTCTCCGGATGCCCACAAACAAACAATAATCTTCCGGTAATCTCGCGTCTCCCTCCCGGTCCTCAAATAGGCTACGTCACGCACCCTGCTCACCCCTCCCCACCGTATCCATCTTTGCTCTTCAGACACGTCGCGCGCACCTTGTCAAACACCACCAAACCACCACCTCTCCTGACAGCTGAGCGGGACACTGCAAAATAAACCCTGACATTCGGACCAATGTGAGGAGAGCTTACTCACAAGTGACTTGTTTTAGCTCTTTTGGTCCGATTAGAAACTTTGCAGTGTGAAAACGAACCGCACCAAGAGCAAAGAACAACAATGTAACATTTGTAAGCTCTGTTTCAGAACAGACGGAATCAATTCACAGGTATGAAGGCACCCTAATTCTCAAATGGACCTTCAAAATAAAGTGTTACCCATAATGCTGAGCTTTGCTCTCAGAATTCTAAGCTTACATATGAAAATGGGGGGGGGGGGGGGGGGGGGGGGCGGGGGTAGGGAGGGCTGTATACATTCATATAATTATTAATCACCTGTTTCTAAATGGTCTGTCATTAAAAGTGAGGGGTGCGTAGCAACTAGGGGGACGGGGGGATACGTCCCCCTCACTTTTTTTGTGTGCTTATTTCACACAATCCTGAATTTCTCATGAATCTGATTTCTTGAAATTCTGACAATTTTCTCAAAGCTGAGTTCTATAATCTTGAAATTATCAAAACTTTAAGAAAAAAAAAATTCTGAAATTGAGAACCAAAAAGGCAGCGCAGTGGGTAGCACGTTCGACTTAAAGCAAAAAGGTGGCTGTGTCAGTTGGCGTTTCTGTGTGGAGTTTGCATGTTCTCCCTATGTTCACGTGGGTTTCCTCCGGGTACTCCGGTTTGCGTTGGTAGGCTAAATTGTCCGTAGTGTATAGTGTGATGGGTTGCAGCTGGAAGAACATCCGCTACATAAAACATATGCTGGATAAGTTGGCTGTTCAATCTGCTGTGGCGACCCCAGAATAATAAAGGGACTAGGCCGAAAAGAAAATAAATGAATGAGAACCAACTTGCAATAAGTTATTATTGCAAGATTGTCAAACGCTTAAGAATACATCACAAGATCTAAGACTGCTGAATACACATTTTACCACTGTTTTTGTTACATAGAAAGTATAAAACACATTTACTGTCACCCTACAACATGTAGAAACATATGCGACTGCATATTCTAACCATAATGTTGTAGTCTAAACATAAAGCAGTCTTATATACCATTTAGAAAGCTTAAAATATCTAGTTTCTGTATCAGCAAAAATATGCAACAAGGATTCTAATTCTTTGCCACAGGCAAAATTCAGGTCAAATACCATCAACCTTCCTATAATATTTTAGAATTTTATTTCTACTTTACAAACATTGGTTAAAGTGTGAAAAAATAGGTTTAAATTTTCTCAAAACTAAGGGGGAACCACCCTCGTATGCTCACCAATGTAAACTGCCTCCAAACAAAATCTTAATGAAAGCTAATTTTTGAGATATCAACTTTAAATTTGGAATATAATTTCCTCAGATATTTAGCTTTAATTGTCGATTATAGACTAAAACAAATTTAGTAAAATACATAATTTATGTAATATAATCAAGTCGCTGCTATAGCCAGACTTTTGGTCACTCATGCCAATGCAATGCAATGCAAATGTTGCATCTGTGGAATCACAGATTTTGGCATCTTATTGCATTTTATCTTATCTATTTACTGGTTATAGCTCTTGAAAGTCTAAAAAAGCTCTGACTAATTAAAAAAACTAAAGAAAAAAAACTTAATCTCATTTCAGGTCAGAAATTAATCTGATCCCATGGCAACACTCGGCATGTGTAGGCCGCACGCAGTGATTTTCATTAGTCTAAATGAATCCAATCTGACTAAATGATCGAAAAGTACTATTAAAGCAGGCCTATTCATTTATTCATATCTCTAGTCGTGTTTAAAGTGCCTCTATTATGCTTTTATTTTTAATATCTTTCACGTAGCATGTAATGAAGATGTTTGGACCTGCAAGTGTCAAAGATCAAAGTGCTGAAAAATGGAGCTATTGTCTCCCAAAAGAAAGAACCGATCCTGAACTGCCTGAAACGAGCTGTCAGTAATTCAAGTCCTACTTCTTGTACAAATTTGCATAATGGCGTTCTATAGTCTTCATTGGTTGCTTCTGAACAATTTCCACTTTTACCCTCAAACACTGCAGTTTTAGCTGAGGTTTGTGGGAATTTGGTTCACTCTTTGGACATTTCGAAAAGAGCAAAAGCTGTGAAAGGAAATCCACTCTTTAAAGGGACGAGGACTTGATTTCATGTGACAAACTAACGTCGCCACTGTACATATCACAGTATTTACAAGAGCTAAAATTCAGATATTGTAATGAACATTTAGAGTCTGACATGTGCTGTGTGTGATCGACCAATCACTGGAGAGAAAAGATTCAGAGAGGGAGGGTTTAGAGAGGTCGGGGGGTGGGGGGGGGCATGATTGCGTGGCATGATTACAAAGCATTGGTGGATACCTGTGGTAGTAGGCCTCTGAGTCAATCTTTAAATAGGAAAATTGTTAAGATGCTAATGGTCTAATCCGATTCAATTATTTATGCTAAGCTAAGCTAAAAGTGCTCCAACCCGTTTGGGAGATTGACTAAATGGGTTCAAAAAAATGGTTAAACGCAACTATTTATCTCTATGTGACTTGAGTGACCCTTTAAATTTACCCTCATATAACATGTAGAAACTCCTTTAACTAGTCCTTAAACTGCAGCAGTTATTACGGTAGAGTGAGAGTTTAGTTCCGAGCCATATCAACCTAGAAAATAGCAACTTTTCATTTTTATTTGGTCTTAATAAACAATGTAATTACAAAAGAGTCAATCTTTAAATAGAAAAATTGACAAGATGCTAATGGTCTAATCCGATTCAATAATTTATGCTAAGCTAAGCTAAAAGAGCTGCTGCCAGATTGGGAGATTGACTGAATGGTTTCAAAAATGGTAAAACTCAATTTTTATCTCTAGGGGACTTGTACGAGCAGCCTTTTTCCAGAACAAAGTGGAGTGATCCTTTAAATTTACCCTCATATAATATGCAGAAACTCCTTTAACTAGTCCTTAAACTGCAGCAGTTTCTTGGTCATTACACCAGAATCAGTATAGTTCCTAGCCATATCAGCCTAGAAAATAGCAACTTTTCATTTTGATTAAGTCTTAGTAAACAATTTAACAACAGAAGAGTGAATCTTTAAATAGGAAAATTATTGAGATGCTAAAGGTCTAATCTGATTCAATAATTTATGCTAAGCTAAAAGTGCACAAAAGTGCTAAAAGTAATTTACTAAATGGTTTCAGAAATGGTAAAACTCAATTATTTTACTCTAGGTGACTTGTAAAAAGAGCCTGTCTCCAAATCAAAGTGGAGTGATTCTTTAAATTTAACCTGATATAACATGCGCCGCAAAGTTTCTTGTATTATGCCAGAATGAGAGTAAAGTTCCAATCTATATCAGCCTAGAAAATAGCAGCTTATCATTTTGATTTGGTCTTAATAAACAATGTAACTACAGAAGAGTCAAGCTTTAAATAGGAAAATTGTTGAGATGCTAATGGTTTAATCTGATTCAATAATTTATGCTAAGCTAAGCTAAAAGTGCTCCAACCAGATTGGGAGATTGACTAAATGGGTTCAAAAAATGGTTAAACTAAACTGTTTATCTATATGTGACTTAAAATGAGCCTATTTCCAAAACAATGTAGAGTGATCCTTTAAATTTACCCTCATATAACATGCAGAAACTCCTTTAACTAGTCCTTAAACTGCAGCAGTTTCTTGGTTATTACCGCAGAATGAGAGTTTAGTTCCGAGCCATATCAGCCTAGAAAATAGCAACTTTTCATTTTGATTCGGTCGTAGTTCAGAGTTTAACTACAGAAGAGTCGAACTTTAAATAGGAATATGAAATTTATCTTAGTAAGATGCTAATGGTCTAATCCCATTCAATAATGTATGCTAAGCTAAGCTAAAAGTGCTCCCACCAGATTGGGAGATTGACTCACTGCTTTCAAAAGTTGTAAAACTCAGTCATTTAAATCTAAGTGGCTTGTACAAGCAGCCTATTTAAAAAAAGTGAAAGTTTCTTTAATTGTACCCTCATAAACCCTGTAGCAACTCTTGATTCTGGAAGTCAACTAGCCCTTTAATTGTGCAATTACCACCTTTACTAGAAGTTGTGGTGTATACATCAGGGCAGAGTTGAACTTTTGATTTGACGGCAGCTTAATTGTCCTGCAGCTGCCGTGGGCGATAGCAGTGTGAGAATGTGCCAGTGACACAGAAGCCCAGGGTATGGGTGCATGAATGAACCTCGTGGCCTCTGGTGGCTGAATAAACAGGTCTTCAATAGAGCGCCACGTGAGCCATGCAGGCCGAGAGCCACCCGGATTAGGTGTCAGCTCTTGGAAGTCGGCCAGAGGATCATCGCTCGATTCCAGCTGCATTCAGCACAATAGCCGACTAATGTAATGGCTCAATCTTACATCAGAGCGGCCAGCGCTCCGCCATCGAGCCTCGGCTAAATTTAGGCCAGCAGCTGCAGCCACAAAAACAACTGAAACGTTGAACCTGGCTAACAGGGTCACGGCGGCATCTTAATGCGAAGGGGTTCGTATGTGAGGTTGTTCTCTCACGCGTGCTTAAATTAGGTCTTATCTGCTTGTTATGTGAGAAATGGTCTGTCAGGCCAAAGAAATCTGTTCATTAACACTTTGCAATGTTTTGTGATTCATGGGTGTTTTCGCTTTATTAATGCATCATGGAAATCTGATCTCTGCTCTGGCAACTTTACCAAAAAGTTGAACAGTGACATTTTTAGTTGTCTAAAACAGAAGATTGTCTGGGTTTGCCATGTAAACTATCTTCTTCCTCATAATTGTTTGTTTATATTTCACAAGTTCAGCCTTTGTTTCTCAAAATTGCGTCTTCAAGTGGTAACACTTTACAATAACAGTAATATACATGAATAATAATAATAAATAAATATTTTTTTAATAAGTATTGTAAACTAAACATCAGTTATTTAAGAGCTAATGAGTTAATGCATGTGCTAATGATGAACTAACGTTAACTAGATTCAATTCAATTCACCTTTATTTGTATAGCGCTTTTACAATGTAGATTGTATCCAAGCAGCTTCAAATAGAAGATCATAGTAAATTGAAACAGTGTAGTTCAGTTTAGAGTTGAAGTTCAGTTCGGTTTAGCTCAGCTCAGTGTGGTTTAATGATCACTACTGAGAGTCCAAACACTGAAGAGCAAATCCATCGATGTGCAGCTCTACAGATCCTGAACCATGCAAGCCTGTGGTGACAGCGATGAGGAAAAAAACTCCACCATTTGGCAAAAGTGAAAAATTAAAAATCCTCGAGAGAAACCAGGCTCAGTTGGGCACAAGCATTTCTCCGCCGGCCAAATGTCTTGTGCAAAGCTGCAGTCAAGGCACCGGAGGCAGGAAGCTGGACCTCTGCGAAGACTCGTCAGTCCCTGGAGCGTCACAGGACTCATGAGCTGCGTCCCAAATGGCACACTATACACCATGCACTTATGCACTGTGTACTTATGCACTTACACACTCAACAGGATAGTATATGTATGTAGTGGCGTCCCAAATGGAGCACTAATGTTTTTTTACTCAACGGAAATTCAAACCGTTTCCCTGATGACGTTTGACGGTTGCCAAATCAGTGAAATAAACGACCGACTTATCAAATAATACCTGCCGTGAGTATAATCGCATTCACCATCGGGAGGCGCTATAATCACTCTCGTAGGAGAATTTTGCTTTCACCATCCAAAATAAATAAAGATATCCAACATGTGCGTCCGATAGCTCCGCCCCTTCCGCTACGTAAGCAAACCTGCGGTCGTTGAGTGCGTGAAGTGTCCATTTTAGTCCACACTTCCGTTTAGCTGCTGAATGAGTGCATCATCCGGGTAATTCAAGTGCACTGATGATTTTTAGAGTTTTCAGTGTGAACACACTACTAACACTATTTATACTACAAAATGGTGTAAAATAGTGCATAAGTATGCAATTTGGGACGCAGCTATGTTCTCCACTTCTCCATGACCACCACAGTAGCTGCACAGGATACGGCCTGTTCCAGGATATGGAAACCTTGGCATCTTTTCTTCGCTGGTCTTGGATCGAATCAGTGGCGCTGCGTAGTCTGAAGGCCTCGGGATGAGTATCCCCATGTGGAAATAGAGAATAAAGAGAACAATTGGCGTAGCTGCTTTTCATAGTGTATATAAACGAGATGCAGAAACCTGCGTGAAGCACATTCATGTATCATACCGCTAAGTGATGCACTGAGTGTATGTTTTACAAAAAGACAGGTCTTTAATCTAGTTTTGAATTGGGATAGTGTGTCTGAGCCTCGGACGTTATCGGGAAGGCTATTATAGAGTTTGGGAGCCATAAACGAGAAGGCTCGACCTCCTTTACTTGACTTTGCTATTCTAGGACCATTTCTTCTCTGGCCAAACTGGCCAAATGTGCATTTTTTATTTGAGGTTTGACGTGATCTCAGTTAAAAAAACAAACAGAGGGTGGGGCATGGTGTGGCTCCTCCCCTTTTAAAAATGCAACCAGTAGCATTTTGAAGGGGGCGGGGCATGTCAGATACTAACGAGGCAAGGCAAATTTGTTTATATAGCACATTTAATACACAGTGGCAATTCAGTGTGCTTTACTTGAACAGGAATAAAAGAGACAAGTATTAGAACATAAAAACATTCATTCTTGTCGTCTTAGTCCCTTTATTAATCCGGGGTCGCCACAGCGGAATGAACCGCCAACTTATCCAGCAAGTTTTTACGCAGCGGATGCCCTTCCAGCCGAGACCCATCTCTGGGAAACATCCACACACACATTCACACACACACACACACACTATGGACAATTTAGCTTATCCAATTCACCTGTACCGCATGTCTTTGGACTGTGGGGGAAACCGGAGCACCCGGAGGAAACCCACACAAAGGCAGGGTGAACATGCAAACTCCATACAGAAACACCAACTGAGCCAAGGTTCGAACCAGCGATCCAGCGACCTTCTTGCTGTGAGGTGACAGCACTACCTACTGCGCCACTCCCTCGACTAAGAACATAAAAACAAATAATAAAAATGATTACGATTAAAATTATTAAGATTAAAAGATTATAAAAGAATGAAGAAGAAAAGAAGGACATAACAGTGCGATCTGTCGGACGTAGCACAGTTCTGATTCAGTAAAGGCACAGCTAAACAGATGCGTTTTCAGTCTTGATTTGTATGTACCTAATGTTGGAGCACATCTGATCATTTCTGGAAGCTGAGTTCAGCAGCGAGAGGCGTAGTAGCTGAAGGCAGATTTAATGAGCATTTGATTTGATAAGAAACTGAAGTGTCAGGTGACGTGAAAAAAACCCCGATCCATTTAG
This sequence comes from Danio rerio, assembly GCF_052040795.2. Taxonomy (NCBI): domain Eukaryota; kingdom Metazoa; phylum Chordata; class Actinopteri; order Cypriniformes; family Danionidae; genus Danio; species Danio rerio. The sequence goes on along the minus strand of NC_141030.1, from coordinate 5,792,260 downwards.
GTGGAAAAACAAACTACAAGTTTTACATGTTTGTATCAGTTTTATATTTTCTATAGGTGAATTTTGTCATTTTTTGTGTCACACTAGCTTCTAGATATCCTTGAAGACGACTAACATCTAAAAATATTTTATTATAAAAAATATCATATTTTTACATATTTTAATTTCTATAGAGTGGAGGAACTATGACATCAATGTGCATGCAAAAACCTGGAAGCGAGTTAGCATTTTAGCTGTTCCGGTTCCCTTGTCCTAAAGTCAATGGGTGTTTTGAATGGGATTTCGGTTAAATTACTGAAATAAGGTCTGTGGCTAACACAAACTCAAGATACTTCACGTTTTATTTTACAACATAAAACACATCAGCTACATCACACTCTTGATTTTTTTTTTAATTGGTTGTTTCTTTAAACAGACGGTTGCTATCAAGTTGCTAAATGGGACTACAGGCGTTGTTGGAGACATTATACGTCATCAAGCTGAACTGGTCTGGAGCGCAGCTCGCTTGTGTTGGGCATTTAGAATTGTCTGCTATTTAGGTATTTTCATGAATAGTATTTTAAAGTTTGTAGTATCTTTCTAATTGGGAATTCTTATTGTGTGTAGATAATGCCTTCACTTGTAAGGACTGTCAATGCATTAATTTGTTGATCATTTATTTTAATTCAACGATATTATGAAGAGACTGCTTACCTGTGCTGTCTCTCTCTTTCCTGCTCTCGGTAATGCAAACGTGTGAATAAATGTGTAAAAAATACATACATGTTAACTGTCACTTTAATGTGATCAATTGATTTTTCGTCATCTGAACATTTGAACACATTTAAAGCTGTCATAACTGCAGTATTTACACTCCTCCTTAAAATGTATAGCGGATATGACTATATGGGCTGCTTTTCGCTGTTCTTCGTGACAAAAAAAAGAATATTGACTGTTGTTCTGTGTCCATGATGGAACTTCCAGGCATATAGACTTGTCCCTTATGCCTCATTGCTGTCGTCTATTACTAAGCTAAGCAGGCTGTGTGCAAGCGAGCGATACACTTAGTTAGTCAAATGATAATACAATGTAGACACATTTATACATAGTTTTAAAACTTTTACAACTATAAAGCAATTCAAAATGTATTTCCCATTTAAAAACTATCCAAAGGCATTTAGGTCAATGTGTTTTTGCGTATTTATTTGTTTATAATATATAGCGTGGATTATAATATAATAAACCGCGAGAGTAAATCGTTGTCATGGACCATATTTCCTAAAAGTAAGCTAGAAAGGTTGTCTGTAGCAGGGTGATGCTGACGTCACAGGCGAGTGCACTGAAGGCACTGTAGTCTGTTTGTAGCCTAATGTTAGCTTTTCAATTGTTGTGTTTGCATTTAAGATCCAAAAGTGCTTAAAGTTGTATTTTTGTGTGAAGATTATCCGGCTGGAAAAAAATGTGTAAGTGTGAACAGTCTTTGAACACAGAGCTTATTATTTTCAGACTTCGAAAAGCCTATGGGAAAATCCTAGAGGAATTTTATCGAGGGAATCAGTTTTATGCTAGCAGCCATTTAGCCTACAATGTGACGTCATAGTTCCTCCACTCCATAGATCAGTGGTCACCAAACTTGTTCCTGGAGGGCCGGTGTCCTGCAGTTTTTAGCTCCAACCCTAATCAAACACACCTGAACAAGCTAATCAAGGTCTTACTAGGTATACTTGAAGCATTCAGGCAGGTGTGTTGAGGCAAGTTGGAGCTAAACCCTGCAGGGACACCGGCCCTCCAGGACCAAGATTGGTGACCCCTGCCATAGATCTTTAATTTCCATGTTTTTCTCTGATGAAAGTGTTATTGTGACAAATAGGAGGATATTACAGGTAAAGGAAAAGGTAAAGGAAAGTGATTTAAGTTCTCAAAGGTTGCTATGACGACACTCACCTGCTATTTTCATCATAACAAAATGTAAATAGCTACTATTTTAAACAGCAAAAAAAAAAAAAACATGTTTTTTCTTCTTCTTTTGAGCGGTGTTCCCTGAATAGGTTAGAGGAAATATTAAGCGTGCACTTGTATTGGCCTCTCTGTTTAGAGCTGCTCCACGATGATAAATGGCGTTTTGCGTCATTCACTCAGTCACTGCTCACTCCCGCTGCTGCGGATGCGTACGGTTGCCCGGCAACACTTCTTCTGAGATCACTGCATGTGCATGGAGTAAGTTCATCTGAAGAGGACGCCTCTCATGATGACCTCACTGCCTTCAGCTGTCAGTAAACAAGGCATCAATACTGAGAAGGCTAGTAAAAGTGTTAATCACCAGCAAGACTACCAAATACTCATCGCAGCAGGGCACCAACTAAAACATGTTCATAGTTATCAGTAGATTTTTTTATAAGCAAATATTTATTTGAATATTATGTTTATTAATCTGTTTTCTTACAGCCTATTTAAAAATAGCCTTACAACCTATTTCAAAATTGATAAAAACATTTTTTTCTCAAAATTATACAAAAATTCCACATAATGAAAGCGTGAAAGTTTATTTAAATTATTTGCAATTTCTCTTTGATGGAAAACAAATCGCATATACAGTGGAAGTCAGAGTTATTAGCCCCCCTTTTAATTTTTTAATTTATATTTCCCAAATGATATTTAGCAGGTTTAGGAAATTTTTACAGTTGGTCTGATAATATTTAATCTTCCGGAGAAATTCTTATTTGTTTTATTTTGGCTAGAATAAAGTTTTAGTTTTTAAATAGTTTTTAAAAAATGTAAAAACATTTTAAGGTCAAAATTATTAGCTCGTTTAAGCTATATAGTCTAAAGAACAAACCCTCGTTATACAATAACTTGCCTTATTACCCTAACCTAGTTAGCCTAATTAACCTAGTTAAGCCTTTAAATGTCACTTTAAGCTGTATAGAAGTGTCTTGATAAATATCTAGTCAAATATTATTTACTGTCGTCATGGCAAAGATAAAATAAATCAGTTATTAGAGATGAGTTGTTAAAACTATTGTTATTATGTTTAAAAATGTGTAGAAAAAATCTCTCCGCTAAACAGAAATTAGGGAAAAAATAAACAGGGGGGCTTATAATTCAGACTGTAACTGTATCTATCGTTGCATATATTAAAGGACTATAATAAGTATTATATGCATTCAAAATATGCAGTACCAGTAAACATGCAGTATTCAAAATATGCAGTACCTACACTGTAATAATACTGGTTGCCTTAAACTTTTAAGCTGAATGAAATAAACCTTATATGTCTGTTGAACTTAAATTATGTTAAACTAACTTAAAACAGTTTGCATAGCTTATAAAATTAAGTTAGAACACGATTAACTTAGTTTAATAAGTTGCAATGACCTAAGAACATATGCTGTCATGACTTATTGAACATATAATTATTTACAGTATAGTTAAAGATACCTACAGTAATACACAAATCATTGAGAACCATTCAAACCTTATTATGAAATCCACCATAAATATATTGGGTATAAATGGTTTGTTCTGTAGACTATTGAAAAAAATATATAGCCTAAAGGGGCTAATAATTTTGACCTTAAAATGGTCTTTAAAAATTTTTAAATTGCTTTTATTCTAGCTGAAATAAAACAAATCAGACTTTCTCCAGAAGAAAAAATATTATCAGACATACTGTGAAAATTTCCTTGCTCTGTTAAACATCATTTGTGAAATATTTAAAAAAGAAAAGAAATGAAAGGGGGGCTAATAATTCTGACTACCTCTGTATGTGTGTGTGCGTATGTGTATATATTTATGTTTTTATACACACACACACACACACACACACACACATATATATATATATATATATATATATATATATATATATATATATATGTGTGTGTGTGTGTGTGTGTGTGTGTATATATATATATATATAAATAAATAAATGTAAGTGGCTAAATAAATAAATAATTTTCCTTTTCAACCAAATGGTGATTTTTCTTGAATTTATGAAGTCAGTAACTCTGATCTAACATTCAGCACAAGTATAGATTCACCAAAGAACCTACTACCAGGATCCACAAATGTCATTTTCTTTATTTTTATAAACCTTACAATCTTGTGCTTGTGCTATCTTATATTCAAACAAGTGCCCTCTTGCTTCGATATACTCTATGATTTTGTGAATGCTATGACCTTCAGATATATTCACATCTGAGTGACTAATTCATCCACTAAATAATGTTCTGCTTTTGTTGCGGTGTCTAACCTTGATACGTCATCCTAAAATGAAAGCTTATCCATCTATTCAAATGCAAAAAAAAAAAAAGCTAATTCCTGAACAGACTGTTCCTCAACAGAGACTTGTCAATCTTGCACCGACCTGCTGACGCAACCACAAATATAACCGTTGGTTCCAGTTATAAAAACCAAACAATCCCATGGTTTGAGTTACTCAACAGTTCCTCCCAGAGTCGGGCTCCTCCTGCCCTGGAGGCTGATGGCACGTGTTTCAGCCAGCCTGCAAAGAAAGACACCTATTTATAGCTCCTGGGTGCGGCTAGGAATAGCAACACGTGAGTCTGGAGCAGCTGTACTGCTGAGAGAGGGGAGAGAGAGAGAGAGAGAGAGAGAGAGAGAGATGCATTGCCCATTCATAGCTATCTAGAACGGCCAGAGTCTGTAATCTAAACACTCGGGCTCCGTTCCAAAAGTGAGCGGACTTGTTGTCTGGCCTATTTAGGCAGCTGCATTCTAAAGCAGAATCCTAACTGAAATGGAACCTCATAAATAACTGATTTGGAACACTTTAACGCTGTGGTTACACACAACATTTTTAAATGAAAGTTCCCATGAAGTCCCTTAAGCTTTGTTACATGTGCGAAATATTGTCAACTGAAATAGGCTGGGAAATATTGAGTAGCCCCTCCTACCTTAAAAAAAAAACACAAGCGTTTGGTCGTAACCTCATAAATAACTTGCTGGATATAGATTTTTTTAATTAAAGTTCTCCTGAAGTCCCCTAAGCTTTGTTACATGTGCGACATAATGTTTATTGATGTTAAAAAAAAAATTTGATTTGGAATGAGGCCTTCTCAAAGGCCTGAAAACTTTCCAGACTAAAACATCACATTCAGCATGCAACCCTTGATAGAACTGTCAAATATTAGCTGATTTCATTACCTTATAACACTGTTATTTAAGTCCCTCTGCCAATAGACAAACCTTATTTTTCACTTCCACGTTGGAGTTTTTAGTGTTTTAATTGATATTTTTTATAAAAGGAATGCACATTGCCAATAAAAATAAAAAAAATATTCTAAAATTATAGAAAATTGTAACATTCTGCTTTTTTTTAGATTGTTTTTTAAAACAATTGATGGAGCTGAAATTTAAAATAAAAATATATTAGATTTTTTTTTCTTTTGCAAAAATAAAGGACAAAATATGTTTGTAGTTAATATTAACAAGGTCATAGTCAGATATATTTAAAATGATCAAGATTAAGCCAGTCAAGCCAGCCAATATTGTTACTTTTGACCCACCTGTGTTACTTTCGTCTCTGCTGACGGGGTCAAAAGTAACAATGTCCATATATATATATACAGACCAGGGGCTCATCTCCTGTTTCCAAAATGCATCACAAACTGCTCTACTATGATAATTGGTGATGAAAATAAATTATGTTCAATAAGATGTTCTTGTGTTTACTAACTGTTTAAATTTTGAATGGTACGCCTACATAAGCTCAAAACAGCAATTTTTGATGGTCTTTGAAGTCATAACTGTCAAAAATTAATAACGTTAAAATCTTAACAGTTATAGTCAGATTTTACAACATACGGTAGAAAATGCATAGAAGAGCTATATGATTAATATAGGCTTCCTGGCATTGGTCGGGGGCCCCTAATTCCTCAGGGCCCTAAGCGGCTGCTTACCTCGCTTATTGGTTAAGTCCGCCCCTGCCCAACACAACTCGACTAAGTTATTTTTTCATGTTCAATCCACTTAATAAACAATTAAGTTCTGTTCTGGAAATTGAACACGAGCTTCACTCTACATGTGGCTTTGGTTCGGTCACTGAGTGGGTGATCGTGGAATGAGCTACTGACCACATGGTTAATGAGAAAAGTAGAAAGCAAACATGACGCAGGGCTCCAAGCATCTCTGTGTGCAGCAGCTGGAGGTCCCCACATAATGAGGCCAGGAGATCCCCTAAAAAGAAGCATCTAACTTCATTAAACGTGTATGTGTGTTTCGAAAAGCAACATTTTTTTAACACACTTAAGTGCACTGTAATATTTTCTAATTAAATATAACTTTAAAGGGATAGTTTACCCAAAAATGAATAGGATTTTACTCATCCTTGTTCTAAACCCATTTGGTTTTTTGGTTGCACTGTACAATAAGGTTTATTAGTTAATGTTAGTTAATGCATTTACTAACATGAACAAACAATGAACAATACATTTACTACTGTGTTTGTTCATGTTAGTTGACGTTAGTTAATGAAAATACAGTAGTTCATTGTTAGTTCATCTTAACTCACGGTGCTTCAACTAATGTTAACACGCATGGACTTGGATGTTAATAATGCATTAGTAAATGTTCAGTTATGATTAATAAATGCTGTACAAGTGTTGTTCATGATTAGTTCATGTTAGTAAGTGCAATAACTAATGAACCTTATTGTAAAGTGTTACCGTTTTTTTCTGCTGTTGAACACAGAAGAAGAGATTATGAGGAAAGCTGAAAACCCTTGGCTTTCATAGTGTTTTTCTACTATGGAAGTAAATGGTTCCAGTTTTTCTGCTTTCTTTAAAATATCTTCTTTTGTGTTGGTGAGGGTGAATACATAATGAGCAATTGTTTTAATTTTGGGCTGCACTATCCCATTATATGTATATTTTAAATAAATTCTGTAGTGCTTTAAAGTTTAATTGACATGTTGACTAGTTTACTAAAGCAGGGGTTCCCCCAAAATTACAGTACCAGTGACTTGCAACCGCCAATATCCTATGAGGTGGTTATAATTAAATAAACCTTGCACACAACGGCACACACATACAAATAGGCTCAAGTCTATTCATCCTTTAATTTTGAAGAATGCCACTTGGAGACCATCCTCCTTGTTCAGTTGGGGCCTGTATTTATTTTTAATGTATGTGAGTGCCGTAAAGGTGTCAAAGTTTAACCTGGTGCCTTAAAATCAATGTGCTGTGCCTTTAATATAACATGCTGTGATCACCTCAGGGGGCACAAAAAACTGAAAGGCTGATGGATTTTTATTTGCATGTTGTTCTTTTAATTTCACTATTAGCTACTATTTTTTTCTTCTATAGGTTATCGATATAGTATGGTAATTCTAATAGTTTATTAAAATTATTTGATTATTGGAAATCACCAAGCGACCCTCTGGGCGGTCCCGAACCCCACTTCGGAAACCAGTGTACGAAAGCACAGGTAAAATAAGACATTTTCATTTCAACTTACATCGTCAAAATTATGATTGTAAAGGTATATTTAATGTGTTTAATATACAATTAACCAACTATTGACTTAATGTTTGTTTTATTTATATGTAAGCATTGTGGTTTTTGTTATTGCCTATTATTTACAACACATAAGTATACACTTACTTACTCACTCCCAGAGCCATTTATATTCAAAGTTGATATTTAGCCACACCACGTTGGTGTTTTGTAACATCTCCCAACCTGGAGGACCTGGACATACAGTATGAACAAGTTAGCTTACCAATTCACCTACAACACCGTCATTAGGAAGAGATGTTAAACCGAGGTCCTGACTCTCTGTGGTCATTAAAAATCCCATGGCACTTCTCGTAAAGAGTAGGGGAGATTAGGGGGGCTTTCACACCTACACTTTTATTTCGGAATGTGTCTCGTTTGCCCAGTTAGCGCGGTTCGTTTGGCATATGTGAACAGGGCAATCGCGCTCTGTTCCGCGCCAAAGTAATCGCTCCGAGATCGCTTGAATGAGGTGGTCTCGGCTCGATTGAAACGAACCCTGGAGCGGTTCGATTGAAGTGAGAAAGCGATCCGATCCGAGCACGGTTATATCACAGTGTTTTATGGATATGTAATAGGCATACGGCTATATGAAGAGAGAATTATGAGTAGGGCGGGAAGTTTCGCGAGTCTCCGGATGCCCGCAAACGAGTGATGATCTCCCGGTAATCTCGCGTCTCCCTCCCGGTCCTCAAATAGGCATCGTCGCGCACCCTTCTCACCCCTCCCCACCGAGTCTCTCCTCAGACACGTCGCGCGCGCACCCTGTCAATCACCACCAAACCTCCACCTCTCCTGACAGCTGAGCGGGACACTACAAAATAAACCCTGACACTCTGACCAATGTGAGGAGAGTTTACTCGCACGTGACTTGTTTTAGCTCTTTTGGTCCGATTAGAAACTTTGCAGTGTGAAAGCGAACCGCTCCAAGAGCAAAGAGCAACAATGTTACAATTGTAATCTCAGAACAACTGAATCGATTCACAGGTGTAAAAGCACCCTAAAATATTTCGGGTAAATCTGCAAAGCCCTCAAATGTACGAGTTTTTCAAAGTATTTATATTTTTTTCACATGGAACATTCTAGCAGAAACGTCTATTTTAACTTATTAGAAATGTGACATGGTCTGACCTTTAAGCCTGTCATTTTTGAAAAACCATTCAAAACAAGCATAAAATCATACAATTCAATGATAGAACGCATCCTTGATCATTGTTAGCTTCTCCTCCATCAACTGATGTCACTTCCTCTTAAGCTGGATTTATACTTTCCCTTGGTGCCACATCACGCACCTCCGCTGACTGTGCGCGCACCTCACAAAATGGACATGGCTTTTATACTTGCCGCATTTGCCGTATTGATGTTCTTTTGAACAACAGGGGGCGATCAAAAGAAACTGACTGCAAAGTCAGACGGATAACAGAGAAGTAGAAAGTTTCCCACACTTCGTCATATTAATATCATTCGATACTTTTAAACAAATTATTTTTTTATATTTTTATTAATTATTTTAAAGATTATGAACCATTTAGGATTTGTTTAAATCAAACATTGAAGCATCACTTGATTTTGTTCACATCTCGGAGAGTTTTACCGATTAAAGTTTATTCAATTTAAAGTTTATTCATTCAAGTTTATCAATTTTACATAGATACAAAAACAAATTTAAGCAAAATAGATTGTTGTGTGTTCTATGATATGCTGTAATAAATTTAAACATCATTGTTTTTCTTATTATTCACACATTACATGAAACATTACGTCATAAAAATGCGGTTGAAAGTTTTGGAAAAGTCTTAGACTTCTAGTAAGAATGTGTATGAACCCTGTTTACAGAACAACTCACAGAAATCCACCATCAGTGGGATGAAATACTTTTTATTCACTGTATTTATATATTTTATATTTATTTCAGATAATGTACGTTTCTGGTAGAATGTCCCACATGATGTATTACTGAAAAAGCGCACCGTTGCTGGAATGTTATACTAAGTGATTTTCTCACTGGTGCGTCCAGGTTCACAGGCCGATGATGTGTGTGTGTGAATGAGCGAATGTTTATAGGTCTGTTTATATCCAGGAAGGAATGCTGTTGGCTGTCGTCAGTGTGGAGGGGGAGGTGAGCGATTGAGCACGTAGGCTTGGACTCAGGCCCTTAAACAGACACCTCCCTCTCTTTCTCTGTAAACCACCAGCTATGCCATCAACTTCCAACGATTGTTAAAATATTAAAGATCAAGCCAAAGATGTGTGGCATATACGAGCTTTGTATAGATATAAGATTTAGATATAAGATTTGTATAAGATAAAGATAGCTTTATTTGTGCACGCACTTTAACCCTTATGAACTGTTGGGGATGTTTTCATGCACTCTGCTGTGATTTTGAGTGTTAATTTGGTCTTAACTTTTTCTTGGTTTCAGCTAGCAGAATGATTTTGGTGGCAAATCTTATTTTGACACATATTTTGAGAAAATGCTTTGATTTTTACATTTTTTTTTTCACCTCAACGATAGACTCTGGGCAAATGATCTACTCTTTTGTTCCGGATGAAAACATCCACTGAATTAAACTGCTGTAAAAATGCATCAGCTTAATATATATATATATATATATATATATATATATATATATATATATATATATATATATATATATATATATATATATATACACACATTTATATGTGTGTGTGTGTGTGCATATATATATATATATTTTTTTTTTATTATTATTATTATTATTTTTTTTTGTGCAGAAATCAACCTCAGCCCTGATTTAAACTATTAAATTGCTTTAAAAAATATAGGATTTTTAATTGGCAAATTCATAAATGATGTCACTAATTTGGTGGAAAAAAACCTCACAAAATGACGTATTTTCAATATAAAAAGTAATTGTGGACTGGATATATTTTTCCTTTTATCAAAGTCTTGGCATGCGAATTGATTGTTAAGGCTGTTTTGCCCCGTTGACTTCCATTATAACCACATTTATTTTTAATAAAAACCATGACACAATATAATCAGGCATTTTTGATTGTTGGTGGTTTCCCCTGTTGGGAAAAGGTAAAATGTGTAATTTTTACAGTTGATCATCAGTTGCACCATAAACCCTTTAGATAGTCCTGTGCAACAAAAGTTTAGTTTCTGGACGTTTATATGCAGTATAACAGCAACTAAAAGGGTATTTATGTATGTCTGAGTGTGTGAGAGCGACCTTAGCGCACACCTTAATGTGTCTGAGAAAATCCAAATATGCAACTTAGCTCTCAGAACTCATTCATTCATTTTCTTGTCAGCTTAGTCCCTTTATTAATCCGGGGTCGCCACAGCCTTTGTCTTTGGACTGTGGGGGAAACCGGAGCACCCGGAGGAAACCCACGCGAAGGCAGGGAGAACATGCAAACTCCACACAGAAACACCAACTGAGCCGAGGTTCGAACCAGTGACCCAGCGACCTTCTTGCTGTGAGGTGACAGCACTACCTACTGCGCCACTGCCTCGCCGCTCTCAGAACTACATGGAGTAAATAAAAACAAAGACTGTAGCTATGCACCATCAATTGTGGTTATAATAGAAGTCAATGGGGCAAGAACTGCCACCAACAGTAAACTAGTGAGAAAAAATGAAAATCTAGCAATGCATAAAAGCCAACGTTGTTGCTAATCATTCACATGTCCAAGACTGATAAAAAGTTCAAATAAATCCAGTCCACAATTACTTTTTATATTGCAAATACATAATTTTTTTCACCAAATCAGTGAAATCATTTATGTATTTGGCAATTGAATAGTTGAAATCCTGTCATTTTCCAGGCAATTTTGTAGTGCAAAAATATTTGAAAAAAAAAAAAAAGTACCTGGTGTCTTTTTACAGCAGTTTATATTAGTGGATGTTTTCATCCTGAACATTACAAAAGGGTAGTAAATCTGAACAGTGAACACGGGTTAAAAAAATATGCATGGACTGCACAAAACTCGACCAATTTTAGAAAATATTGTTAGGTATAAACACATAAAAAACATAAATTTAAATGACTTTTATTTGTATTCAATTCAAAAATGTATTTTTACAGACCTTTTTAAATAGTTTTTTATTCTTGTTCAATTTGACAGACAGACGCCCCTATGGAAGATGATGTAATCACATCTCACTTCTACTGTGAATCAGTTATTCAAGTATGTGTGTGTACATCATGCATCAGACACCAAAATTAATTCTGATTGGATATTTTCCAAAAAAACATCCCTCAATCACATTCTGGTCTTGCTTTTATTAGTCAACAAATATGTCAGTATATTATTATTATAGTTGTCGTCATAATCAATTTATTTTTAATTAGTTTACATCAGTAGAAACTTGTTTGTCACGAATATTATGACAATGTTTTCGTCAATGAAGTCAAGTTTTTCAAACTAATTTCGAGAGGAGCACGTGATATAATTGACTGCAGCTGGCCACCCATCTACATTCATTAGTTAGCCAATCAGATTTATCCTAACTCACTATAAGTAGCCTAGCTAGATTTACTCCCTTATCTTCGTTTTCCGAAGAAACCCCCCATCCACCCCTTTCTCCTCCTTTCCTCCTTTACAGAAAGGGGAGCTCTCGAGAACCACCTGATCTTGTACTCCCCTCTCATGCTCTATGGACCTGGCGGGAGCCCTGGGCTCAACTATCTCCGAGCTCAGGGTTCTCTCCCAGGACAGCATGCCAAACCTGCTAACAGTTGTCAAGCAATATCTAAGTGTGAACTCTTGAAATGAACCCTGTTGGGGAGTAACTCAATATTCCAATGCATTACTTTCTAAAGTAACTTTCCCCAACACTGCTGAAATCCTTATTGAAGTAACTGATAGGAGGAGCACATACTGTACGTAACGGCGTTTATATTATTTATTTGCAATTTAAATTGAAAAATAGAGCACTTCAAAATTACATTTGAATCACTTGTTTAATGTTTGGTGGCTGTTTTGCTATCAGGAACTTTTAAGAGTTATTAAAAGTACTTGAACAACTCCCAGGCTTTGCTGAAAGACACTTAAACGGCAATTGTAAATTGTTCAAATGATCTGCGATCTGTCATCAGCGGCGAGCCTGCTGCACATTCTTGCCGTGAACCAGGTGTGGTGGTGTAGACTGTAGTTTCAAGAGAAGTGAATATAATGGGCAATTGATTGCGGGAGCGCAAGTAAAGACATGCTACGTGTTAAACCATTGAAATAAAGGCTTCATTGAGCGAGCGCACAGGAATGCGGGTCAAAGCTGTCTGAGATGTGGATGTGCTTCGAATTCCTGAGTCGCCACCACATGTTACAATGCTGTCATCAAAGACAAAACACACTTTAACTCCAGAAATGAAGACTTTGGGACAAAAACTCCCCCAAAGCGTCTGAATGCTCAAATATGCATGTCATTTCCTGTTCAACGCTTCAGAAATCATTCAATCCCAGCGCCTCAATACGACAGATCAGGAAATAGTTACATGAGAAATAGTTGCCAGCTCAGAGCTTCAATTATTTTGTCAAGATTTTACTCCGGTGTTTTGATTTATATGATCAAGACACATCAAGCTGACGGTCTGTCATTGGGCTCCGTCGGTCAGCATTGGTCTGGCTAGTTGTGTTTTCCACACATCGGCTCTTGTTGGGTTAACATCGGAGCTTGTTGGCCAGATTTAGTGCATAGGATTGGTGTCAGAAATGAATCAGAGCACGAGTGCAACACAGTGAAGTGACACAGCAAGTAAACAATTTAGATGGAGAAGGAACACAGAGGCCGGCTGTAATTTTGCTACATTTCTAAATATTTTCAAATGATACTTATTAGATTATCTGATATATTTGAAGGAGCAAATCCCTTTGTGGTAAGCTACAATTACTGTGGTGATGGTACTAAATGCTGCTTTGTTTACGTTTTCAACGCATACATTGGAAGTTCTCGTTTCCTGTTCTGAACGAGAAACATGCCCCCGTGGTGCAGAAAGACACGCTTCTCATGCAAGTGCAGAACGTGCACTCTTGAATCAGTTGGCTGTCGTCTGTTTGGTGTGTTGATGGGCAGGTTTTTGGTCCAACACAACAACACAGTTGGGTTTCGTTGGTGCTACTTGTTTGGTGTCAAATCGGCACCTTATTTGTTTGTTTATTAATACACCCCTAAAATAGCCATCTAAGGAGGCTCCATCCATCCACTTTTTTTATTTCAGCAAAACACTTTTAAAATTTTAGGTTATGGCCACAAGCACTTTAAGAGTGAAAACATATATATGTATATATATATATATGTATATATATATATATATATATATATATATATATATATATATATATATATATGTATATATATATATATATATATATATATGTATATATATATATATATGTGTATATATATATATATATATATATGTGTATATATATATATATATATATATATGTGTATATATATATATATATGTGTATATATATATATATATATATATATATATATATATATATATATATATATATATATATATATATATATATGTACCTAAAATTTTAAAAGTGTTTTGCTGAAATAAAAAAAGTGGATGGATGGATTTATATACATATATATATATAAATATATATAAATATATATATATATATATATATATATATATATATATATATATATATATATATATATATATATATATATATATATATATATAAATAAATATTTATAAGAATATAAGAAGTGACATGATAACAACGCAAGGTCACGTAATATATCTTTCATATCTAACTACATAATAAAAAAAGAAGGCTTTAGCTTTAGAAACGTGTGTTGCTCACCTGGCTTTTGAAGAGAATTAACAATTTCTCTTTAACTTTTTGACCTGATTGTGATATTTATCAGATGACATGTCAAACAGACAGTGCTCCTGTCAAAGTTACACTAGTTTTTCCTCCATTTCTTCAGTCTAAAAATTAGCGCTTTTAACTTCCCCCCCTAGCTTCCCACTGGCCTGCAGGCACCTGTACTAGTTAATGCTGCCCTCTCATTGGCTGTAGGCGATCGACAATGTTATTTTCAATCAGAACTCATTTCACGCGGTATGATTTGAATCACTAACAGCTCCATATTCAGCATGCCAAATATCTAACGGGCGTCAAGAGACTCATTGGTGATTCTCTCTGATTGCGTCCTTGATAGTTCATACTGTGTGATTGTCACTCACCTGAATGAGCATTGATTTGCCTGTGATTTCAGACGTTTGTTTGTGATTTCTCAAAACCTGTAGGCGAGTTAAAATCAGGGCTAAAATCTGCCATCAGAACTCGGCTATTCATGCACTGTAAAACACATTCTTACACTGGAAGGTTAGGATAAAATCTGATTATCCAACGCAATCTCACGGCAATTCGTAACTTTTTGATTTAGTGGCTTATTCGTATGAATTCACACTAGTTCATACAATTTAGTTTGATTTGCTCATCACCCAATGACGGTTAGGGGTGGGGTTAGGTGCCACGCCTCCTTTTTAAAATCATACATTTTTGTACGGTTGAACTTGTACGAATTAGCCACTAAACTGGCAAAACGTAAAATACTTCCGTTTTCTCGTGAGATCAGGCTGGTCCAGTGCTGTTTTCATTCTCTCGTACCAAGACCTTTTACAGTTTCGTGGCTGTAGCTTACTGTCATTGGAAGGAAGTCATAGACTTCGTGATTGACAGCTGATATTAACAAATCCATTTGCGTTCAAGAGCAGTGAGCCAATCAGAAGAACTTTAAGGCGGGGCAGACATTGCGGGCTTTGTTTACTGCAGCAAGTTGACATATGAACTGTTTTAAAGTATTTCTGAGCGTTGCGTTTGAAATTTTTAGTACAAATATGCATTCTGCGTGAACATCTCCTAAATAGGAGCATGCGGTGCACATTTTGCAATCAAAACTGGTCGCACGGCAACAATTTTACTACGTTATACTTACTTTTCCTCGTGAGATCAGGCTGGATTACCCGCACATTTCTCAATAGCAATAACACAATGAAATGCCAATCCGTAATGTCTGTGTCATTCTTTACAGACCAAACATGAGTGAACGCAGATGTATAGCAGCAGTCATGAGCTTGCCTGCTGTGTGTATTAGATAAGCATTACATCATTGGGCTAATAATTCTCTGAATGCGGCAACAGTGGTGGTGGGTGAACAAATCTCCCATGAGCCCCTGGGGCAGAAGCGTTCCTGTCGTCTGACACAGCAGCTCTTGCAACAGTCTGGGGTTTTTTTTCCCCCCTCTTTCGATGCTCGAGCTCAAATAACAAAGACTGTAAAACCACCACCCACCATTCGCCTCAACTGTAGATTTTCTGTTATGATGGCAATTAACATTTTTTTGAGCAGTGAATAAAGCCCCGCAGCTTATTCAGACTCGTTGCTGCTAAATGTGAGTTTTGAAAGGATTTTAACTGTTTTGTCGCTTCCTGTAATAATCAGGATCAGTAAGAAGAGCTTCTTGGAATTGAGCTTTTATGGGTCTGACTCACTGTGTAAACGTTACAGAATAATTACACAATTGAACTGTATTATGTGAGGATACTGTTTAAATATGGGTGACGCAGTGGCGCAGTAGGTAGAGCTGTCGCCTCACCGCAAGAAGGTCGCTGGTTCGAGAATTGGCTGGCTCAGTTGGCGTTTCTGTGTGGAGTTTGCATGTTCTCCCTACGTTCGAATGGGTTACCTACGGTTGCTCCAGTTTCCCCCACAGTCCAAAGACATTCAGAACAGGTGAAATGGTTTAGCTTAATTGTCCATAGTGTATGTGTGTGAATGCGTGTGTATGGATGTTTCCCAGAGATGGGTTGCAGCTGGAAGGGTATCTGCTGCGTGAAATGTGCAGGATAAGTTGGCGGTTTATTCAGCTGTGGCGACCCCTGATTATTAAAGGGACTGTATACAGTAACTGCAGGTTAACTGTTTTTGTATATAACAACTTTAACTGTTTAAAACTATTAGTTACTGTCTACTTAAAGTTATTAGTAATTTATAAAGTTATGGTAACTAATAAACTTTTCCAAATTTGATTGTAATGCAGTGTACACCTTTTGTAAAGCTGATTTGAAACAATAATTATTGTTAAAGTGCTTTACAAATATACTTGAACTGAATTGAATACACCTTTAGAAAGGGTACTGCCTTAGTGACCGCTTATTTCTAGAGTCTAGAGTGACGCAAACGTCCGTGAATTACAATGTGGCTGATCGGACTGAGGTGGCATTTTGAAACAGCTTTGCAGAAGCAGAATTGAAAATGTACTGTAAGAGTTTAAATTCGGATGGTAGGGTCAGAATTTGGAGTCAACATCATGTAAGCATGGATCCATCCTGCCTGTAGGCTGCTGCTGGTGGTGGTGTAATGGTGTGGGGAATATTTTCTTGGCACACTTTGGGTCCATTAGTACTAATTGAGCATCGTTTCAATACCACAGCCTACCCCTGCTGAAAAATCCAGCTTAAACCAGCCTAGGCTGGTTGGCAGGTTTTAGGTGGTTGACCAGCCTGGTTTTAGAGGGGTTTTGGCCACTTCCAGGCTGGTTTCCAGCCATTTCCAGCCTGGTCTTAGCTGGTCAGGCTGGAAAATGACCAGCCAAATCCAGCTTAAACCAGCTTGACCAACCTGGTTTAAGCTGGACATAGCTGGTTTTGGCTGGACTCCCAGCTTGGCTAAGCTGGTTAAGCTGGTTTTAGCCAGTCATCTCCCAGCCTTACCAGCTAAGACCAGGCTGGAAATGGCTGGAAACCAGCCTGGAAGTGGCCAAAACCCTCCTAAAACCAGGCTGGTCAACCAGCTAAAACCAGCCAACCAGCCTTGGCTGGTTTAAGCTGGATTTTTCAGCAGGGCGAGTACTGTTGCTGACCATGTTCATCCCTTTATGACCACTGTGTACCCATCTTCTGATGGCTATTTACAGCAGGATAACATGCCATGTCATAAAGCAGTTGCTTAGGTGTTCTGAGTGGTTGCTAGGTGGTTGCTAGACGGTTGCAAGTTGTTGCTATGCATTTGCTAGGGTGTTATGAGTAGTTGATAATGTATTGATATAGTGTTTTATGTGGTTGCTTAAATGTTGCTGGGTAGTTGCTGGGGTGTTCTGAGTGGTTTCCTGGTTGTTCTGAGAGATTACTAATGCATTATTAGGTGATTGCTAGGGTATTGCTAGTCAGTTGCTTGGTTGTTCTGAGTGGTTGCGAAGGTATGCTAGGTGGTTGCTAAGGTGTTCCTAGGTGGTTGCATAGGTGTTCTGAGTGGTTGCTAAGACATTGCTGGGTGGTTGCTAAGGTGTTGCTAGGATGTTGTTTTGGTGTTACCAGGCCGTTGCTAAGGTTAGGCAGTTGCTAACAAAAGTTAACATGGTTCTAGTGTGAATTAGCATTATACTAGCATGTTTATAGCATAAATTAGGATGTTGTTAACATGGTTCTAGTGTGAATTAGCATTATACTAGCATGTTTATAGCATAAATTAGGATGTTGTTAACATGGTTCTAGTGTGAATTAGCATTATGCTAGCATGTTTTTAGCATAAATTAGGATGTTGTTAACATGGTTCTAGTATGAATTAGCATGTTGCTAGCATGTTTTTAGCACAAATTAGCATGTTGTTAGCATGGTTCTAGTATGAATTAGCATGTTGCTAGCATGTTTCTAGTATAAACTAGCATGTTAGCATGAATTTAGTATAACTTATGTTGCTATTTTGTTTATAGTATGAATTAGCATGTTGCTAATATAATTGGTATGTTTGTTAGGATGTTTTTAGTATGGACTAGTGTGTCGTTAATATGTCCAATGTAAAGTCAATGGCAGTTTTTTTACAATAGAAGTCTATGGGACAGTTGCTAGGGTGTCGTAAGCGGTTGCTAGGGTGTGGCTAGTAAGTTGAAAGGTCATCAGTGATTGTCAGATTGGTAGTCTGAGTTAAATGAGCCCAAACGCAAATCTGTAGGACAGTCTGGCGCAAAGTTATGAGCTCACAAAGTATGGTCCTATGTTAAGTGAATGGGACTTTTCTGAATTCTCCGGATCAGTTTTCTGAAAACCGTAAGTCAGATCAGTTGGAAAAGATATACTAAGCCTAGTTAGACCAGTTTAAAGGTCTGGAGTTAGTTGAGGGGTTGTAGTATGAACGGTCTAGGAGAAGATGCACATAGAAATTTGTCTCAGACACAGAAGACAACGAATTTTAAGTTTATGTAGCATAACAGTATGTTGGCTTTCTCAAGCCACCAAAATTAAGTTAACTTATTAGTTTTTACAAATTTAATAGATGGATTGAACATAAAAAAATAAGTAATTTTGTTTTTCTTATTCTAAATATGCAGTTTACACAATTTGATATAAATATTTTAGTTCAATAAATTGAATATTAAATTAAATATATTGTATGTGATTTATTAGTGTGATGTATAAGCTGTATTTTACTATTATACTGGTCTTTACTGTTACTTTATATTAAAAATTATCAAAAGAAAATTATCAAAGTTGAACACCATTGTGTTGCTTCATGTTGGTGGGCAAAAAATGATTTTAAGATTATCTGATTAGCAGCAATCAGCTCTCTTAGTATATTTCCAGTGTCTGCCCATTGCTTTTGTTCTTCATGACTGATAAAGTTGTTCTTACACATTTCCTTTATATTGTTTATAGGCAGATATATTTTATCTATGAGGAGCAGGATGTAGCCGTTCTCCAGATAACTTCAGTAGAAATACTAAAGGTAACACTCACAGGAGGAAGTTGAGACATTCTTGTCATTATGATCATATTTTTAAGAGGATATGTTACTAATAAGTATCACACACTTTCATTCATATTTCAGTGAAATTAATCAAATTAATTTCACTGTTTAGTTTTACAGTGCATTGAAATTGCCTTCTAATTGGATCATTCAGTGTATATCCAGTTTCTCAGAGTCACTTGCCTTCTTTACCCTATACAGAAAGTTTTAAGTTAATAATAATTAATAAATTAAATATTTTACATTCGTTTAACTTTACTACACTCACATCAACAAATCATCAGCAAGTTAGTGCTTCTAAATAGAAACTAAATGACAGTGTTTGAGGACAAACTTTATGGTGGCTTGAGAAATCACTTCATTTTCTTATGCCATTTTTTTTGTCTTGACTTAAGATTTTTTAGATATTCAGATTGGAAACGAGACAAAATTACTAAAAAAAGAAAACCTTCACTCTGTGTATCTGATATGAATAAAACACATCAGCAAATTATATTTGAATGGATTGCTAGACTTCCTTGTGTGTTTTACAAACTCTAAATCTATTGTTTTACTAGTACTTGTGTGTATTTACAAGTCTAAAATATAAAATAAGCATTAGGCGGTTAAAATGCTGCATAATTGTGATAATTCTGGACCAGCTCCAGCCAACGCGCCACACCTCAGTTTGAATTTTTCAGTTGCTACTCTAAGTTAAACGAGCTAATGCTAACTTGTTATGCTTGTTAAGCTGAATAAAGAGGGACTTGTCCCAACCTCCAGGGACTTCACAGTCCTCACTTCAAAACGGAACTACTAAGTAGAATTTACCCTGCTGTTGATCTCCCTTCCTCCTCATCCCTATCTATGGGGAGCCAAACTCTGTATCAGTGTGAGAGAGACCGTGTTCACTCCATGCTGAACTAAAGTGTTTTTTTTTTTTTTTAATCAAACGCCCTCACGTAACATGTCACGATGAATCGATTATGACATTCATTGCCAAAGCTTTTAGTAATCGATTTTTATAGCTTTAATCGATTCGTTGTTGCAGCCCTAATTCACACCAGGAACTTGTTTACTTTTCGTTTCGTTTTGTTGCCAGGATGTTTTTAGTATATCTACTCCCAATCCCATATCTACCACTTAGCCCTTCCCCTTACCCCTTTTGTGCGTTCCTGTGAAGGGGCGTCCCAATTCTCTTTAGCTTAAAGGTGTAGGGCTAAGGTAGATACCCCTTCGAACGAAGATTTTTCAGGACCACACGCGAAACCAAGGGGTAAGAAAATTTCTTAGAATACACCAGCCATAACGCCGGGATAGCTGCACCCGGAAGTAAGGAGATGACGTGTGCAGGTTCTGTAGTGCTTTCCCATTTCTTAGGGGTAAATTTTGAAGCCCTTCCCCTTCACACTCTGTTTTAAGGGCCATGGGGAAGGGGTAGAGGTACAAAAATAGAATTGGGATTGAGCCTTAGTAAGAGCTTGAGTAGCTAGTTCAGGTGTGTTTGATTAGGGTTGGAGCTAAACTCTCCAGGATACCTGCCCTCCAGGGCAGAGTTTGGACACCCCTGGTCTAGGGGGTCGAATCGAGATCGTGATCTTTTTTCAATTAATCATGCAGCTGTAGTTGCTTTGTTGAAGTAAATGAAATATAGACAGGTTTAAAAGTTGTATTGCATTAATAAATACAGCATTTTTACCTACAATCTTTGCTTATATTAGTAAATTTATTTAGTGCTGTTAAACAAATTATTGACTAACCACATACAAAATACATATTTACGTAATTTTACAGTGTATGTTTATGCGCATGTAAATGAATGCATAGAAAGTGTTTTGATTTATATATGACATTTATAGAAAACAAACTATAAATATTAAAATGTAAATATTTTAAAATGATGCATGTGCATTTATATATACATAACACAGAACATGCAGCTTATGTAAATATAAAAGTTTATTTTGTACACAATTAATCGATAAACACTAAATTCATTACAATGAAACAGACACTATCCTCAGGGCCAAAACTGGTTAGTTGTTGACTGAACTACTTATTAACCCACATTCGAAGTGAAAGCAGCTTTATTGTGAAATAGTGACGATTCCTGGAATCAACAAACCCAACCAGATTTTGTGTTATACATTTTCATTTTCGTTTTAAATTTACTCTATACTGTTGACAGAAAACTTCACTGTCCATTTAGTGTTCATTCCTAATTATATAAACTGCAGGGACAAAACAACAACTTTTACATTACAAACAAAAGAAAAGTTCAGAAGAACAACAAAAGCACATACCACCCTAACAAAAGTTGATCCGTAGATGAAGGATTTCAGCCTTACTCATCGCATATTTTGGCTGAAATCCCTGCAGGTTTTACCATCGTCGGGCCGCAGGGGCTCAGCGGCGCTTCTGGAATTTCAGGTATGCGACACACTCTTTTTGTGACCCGACAATAATGAAAGGCGATTTAAAGGCAGCTGCATGTAAGTGGCATCACTGGGCCGCTTTTACTCGCCCTTAAAGCGAGGAGGACGTTTCTCTTTGAACGCCAGCAAACCTTCCAGCCTGTCTTTAGTCGGGATCACCTAGGAGACAACAGAGGCGTATGAGAGTCTTACAGCTAAATATAGTGGATCTGAGTGATCGAGGCCAGCGGCGGCTCTACTTCATAAACTGCATTGTTAACACACTAAATGGCCAATGACTTAATGATTAAACGAAATTAAATAATGAAACTAGGTGAGAACAGAAAGCAATAGGACCAGGGTAAGACCTTGAGCTGCAATTGGAATTTGACTTAACATGTTAAAGGCCCCCATTTCCACCTGGACAAAACTTTAGTAGCATTTCTAAAAAAAAAAAAAAAAAAGATAAATTCCCCAGCCAGGACACTGTACATATTCCCTGCATGGTTTGATTTGAAAAACATAGTAGTATTCACTAGGGGTGCATGCACCCTTATATCGACTAGGGTTGTTATAAGACTGGAATTTGGTACTAATCGGTACTGGATTTTAAAAACGTCCATTTCCCGTGGACATTTAAGCACTGTTAAGGATGTTCTTAAACAGCGTTGATTTGCCATTGTGTTCACATGCTCAACAGAAATGACTGTGATTGGCCGTGAAGGTCATTAGTTCTCCGAACTCACCGCTGTTTACTGAGTGTAACCACAGATACAGGGACACTGTAGCGTTTTAAAGCCATGATTCATCAGGGGATCACTCTTATATCAGCTTATAGACAAACCAGCTGATCGACGTGACTTTGATGAGCTGCAGTGTCCCTGTATCTGTGTTTATACCATAGACTGTAGAATATATGGACGTAGTATCCGTGACGTCACCCATAGGTTTCTAAAGAGCGCAAAAGAAGCCACAAGTAGGCGCGGCCAACCGTCGCCATTTTGTTCACGCGTCATTACACCCACCGGGATACCAAACAAGGGCAAAGAGGCGGAGAGTGAGCGGAGCTACAGACGCATGCTGCATTTTGCTTGGACCTGGTTCAGACACGCTTTACTTTGGGAGAACGCTTAATATTTTATCACCTGTGACTCGTTTGTATTCTGACCACATGTGCTTGGTTGTATACTATATCAATAAAGTGTTTAGACATTTAAAAACACTGCTGTAATACACTGAGCCACTAAACATTGTTCTTATGACGTTTTTCAACAGGAGTTAAACGTGAATTACTTTCAAACACTTCAGATATAGTCTGTGTTAGTTACTGTAAGACTATTGATGAAATCCAGCATAACACTGTATGACAACGCTTCAGATGACTGTTCTAGAGCCTACAGATAATCAATCTGAAAGATTCTGGAGTGCATTACAGCTCTAAATATAAATATAAACGATAAATGATCTTAAATAAAACGAATACATAGAGATGGTATATAAGTATATAACTTTACTCACATGGGAAACGGAGGCGACGTGAATGGTTTGTGAGCACAATTAAGTGCACTCAGCATGCCATGCCATCTAATAATTGTAGGAAACAAGTCCAAAAGGCAGTCGACTATGTAAAGCCACATAAAACAACACAGAAATACGATAAATATGCAGAGTTCAGTGGCTAATCTGCAGGATTCAGCTGAGGTGACGTGACGGCGACCAGCGAGACCTAACTGTCACTCAAGTGGCCACGCCCTCAATTATGCAAACTTAATATAAAGGAAACGGATGAGTTATAAAAAAATTCACCCCCCTCACAGTTGTCATGAAGGGTATTAGCTGTATTAACTAAAATCTTTTTTTGTACCAGGCTGTAAACACCATTTTTTTCTGCTGTAAAGTTGGCCATTCTAACAGTGGGCTCAATTGAAATTTGCTCTGTTTTGGAGCCAGGAGCGGCCAGGACTAGCGGAATTTCAGATGAATTGCAGTTTTAGTTACTTCCGTATTGGCTTCCTGAGGTTGCCGCTTGGTTTATACTCAGTAAACAGCGGTGAGTTTGGTGAACTGATGACATTTAAAGGGTCACGAAACACCAAAACACATTTTTTGAGCTATTGACAGTCGTATATGTGTCCCACACTGCTAAAAACACTATTAGGACACCTATATTTCACTAAAAAGTGTAAATTGGTTGTTTTTGCGTTATTTCAAGCAAATTCGTACTTCCTGTTTGAAACGAATTTTTGAAGCTGCGTCACGGTCATGACATAATAGCGTTATATTCCAGCGTGCAGACTGGGCGTCTGTGCCAGAGTGTGCCTTATTACGTCTTACAGTGTGATGCATTAATGCATGAGTAAGCCTTGGTTCAAACCAATCAGCGCGCTCTATTGTGCAACTTCATTAATATTCATTAGTGTCACCGTCTTTACACCACAGAGACGCCACGTTGTGTTGGCAAAACAAGCGTGAAGTGTTGCTTTTAAATTTTGCTGCAGTTAAGTTTCGTTTTCATTTTCTCTCTGTGAGAGCTCAGACTCACGTGTGGATTAACAGTGTACGCGACGCGCGACAACAATAACTTACGTGTCTAAGGGGGATTATTGTTTACCTGAGAGCTGTTCTCATCTGCAAACGCTGAGATCCGGATTCCGGATGTAGTCTTCTCTTCAGACGCGGCTCTAGTTGCTGGTGATTGTTCTGTCTCTACAGATTTGGTAAGTGAGCGACCAGTGCTCTTTGTTTATTCAGTTTGTTCGTATCGAATTAAGTTAACTATTGCACTGAGGGCAAACATGTTAGCACCGCATTTTGTGACCGGAATAACACACGCGGCTTTCTGACGTTACTTGCCGTGTGCGTCTAAGTTTCCGGGAAATGCGGAGTTTTTTTTCTGTCATTCGCCGTGCGGTATCAAACATTGCATGAAAAATACACGCTTAGAGCAGATCCTCGAATCAAATATCGCGTTTGTCGCGAGGGACATGAATGAATTCCCTGAATGAAAGAGCCAAACTGCAGTTAAAGTCCACCAGTTAATAATTTGGCAAATAATTCCACTACAGATGTCCATGTAGGTTAAACACCATCTCTTTCTCCTGTGTGTGTATTTTGACTGAAACTCGCGCGTGCCCAAATAGACACTCCCACACCCTCCCACTTTAGTTCCTCCGACACTCCCCCCTAAACAGAGCTGGACACCCCCACTTTTCTGACTTTTTCCAAAGTGGAGGTGTGAAAACACCCTGCTGAAACGAGGGGGTTTCATGGCCCTTTAAGGCCAATCAGTCATTTCTGTTGAGCATCTGAACACGATGGCAAACAGAAGAAAGAAAGTCATTTAGGTTTGCAAGAATTGGAGGGTGAGTAACTGACAATTTTCATTCTGGAAAGGAACTGCTGCTGTAAGGTTAGCTGTTTTCACCAGGTTATTTTGTTTATATAAATGTGCTTTTAGGCATATGGTGTTTAAACCAATTAGGGACAATTTGACCTATAAACTACACTCGAAATTAAAGCATCATGTGCGGTTTAAAATATAATATGTAGATGAATGAGGGTTTTGCTTGTAGGTCCTAATTGTTCCGAATCCTGATATTTTCATACAGCAAAATCTTATTTATTTAGATTCTCAGATTCATGTAAATTGTCATTGTGCAAACATACCTGAGAATAACATGCTTCTTCAATAGCTAATCCGGTCTTTAAATCCACCTGAAACAAAACAAGAACAACGTCAACATCCATTTGCGTCATTAGTTTTCATATGCTAAATGTTCCTCCGAACCACAGTTACTGTATTAGCTGCTCTTGAGTCTGAATGCCCACACAACACACACACTCCTTTCTCCTTGAAGCCGTAGAAACAAACCAACCAATAAACGTGCGCGAGCTCCTCATGACAACACAGAAGAATGGAGACCTTCTTCTGTAGGTAACCTTTGCATTTCACAAAAAACTCATCTCTGGGAAACAACTGAATTTTAAATAAATGGCCTTTGGCAATAAACGCTCAATAGAGCTCTTTCTCCATTTTAACAATGACGTCTTTTCTAAAGAAGGTCAGATAAAGACAAGCTTTTTAAAAGCTGAAATACCTTTTAACAGTAGGACTTGATTAGTAGCAAACAGGCTCAATGCAAAAACATGCCTGTGATGTTTTCGGAAAATTTTAATTGCTACTTTCAAATTTTACTTTCAAAGTTTTTAAATAATTGGTTTAGTTTTAACTGAAATAAATAGGTCTCAACCAAAGTATAAATGACTCGTTTCTAAAAGTTCATTCTGCTCCGATTGGCTTAGCTTGTTTTAACTAGTCACCCCTCTTAACCGGCAGTCACTATTCAGACCCCCTAGTTATATATAAATTAATTAATTACCGTATTAGGTAGCAATTGTTTCAAATTTATTCAAGCTGAAAAATCACACGTACAGAAGTATTCACAGCCTTTGCTCAATACTTTGTTGATGCACCTTTGGCAGCAATTACAGCCTCAAGTCTTTTTGAATATGATGCCACAAGCTTGGCACACCTGTCTTTGGGATTTTTTGCTCATTCCTCTTTGCAGTACCTCTCAAGCTCTATCAAGTTGGATGAGAAGCAATGGTGTACAGCCATTTTCAGATATCTCCAGAGATGTTCAATAGGATTTAATTCTGGGCTCTGGCTGGGCCACTCCATTGATATTTTGATGGTGTGCTTTGGGTCATTGTCCTGCTGGAAGATCAATCGTCGCCCTACTCTGAGGTCAAAAGCACTCTGAATCAGGTTTTCATTCAGGATGTATCTGTACACTGCTGCATTCATCTTTCCCTCTATCCTGTCTAGTCTTCCAGTTCCTGCTGCTGAAAAATATCCCCACAGCATGATGCCAACACCACCATGCTTCACTGTAGGGAGGGTATTAGCCTGGTGGTGAGCGGTGCCTGGCTTTCTCCAAACATAACACCGGACATTCACGCCAAAGAGTTCAATTTTAGTCTCATCAGATCAGAGAATTTTGTTTCTTATGGTCTGAGAGTCTTTCAGATACCTTTTGGCAAATTCCAGGTGGGGAGTGGCTACTGTCCAGCCACTCTACCATACAGGCCTGATTGGTGAATTGCTGCACAGATGGTTGCCCTTCTGTAAAGTTCTCCTCTCTCCACAGAATTGATTATTGATCCATCAGGTTATTGATTACCTCCCTGGCTAAGGCCTTTCTTCCCCGATCAATCAGCTTAGATGGCCGGCCAGCTCTAGGAAGAGTCCTGGTGGTTCCAAACATCTTCCACTTATAGCTGATGGTGGACAATGTGCTCAATGGAACTTTCAGAGCAGCAGAAATGTTTCTGTAACCTTCCCCAGCCTTGTGCCTCAAGACAATCCTGTCTCGGAGGTCTACAGACAATTCCTTTGTCTTCATGCTTGGTTTTTGCTTTGACATGCACTATCAACCCTGGCCCCTTATATAGACAGGTGTATGCCTTTTCAAATCATGTCCAATCAGCTGAATTTACCACAGGTGAACTCCAATTAAGCTGCTAAACATCTCAAGAATGATCAGTGGAAACAGAATGTATCTGAGCTCAATTTAGAGCTTCATAGCAAAGGCTGTGAATACTGTTCATGTACATGTGATTTTACAGGTTTTTTATTTTTAATAAATTTGCAACAATTTCTAAAAATCTTTTCACATTGTCATCATGGGGTATTGTGCGTAGAATTTTAAGTAAATATATTAACTTAATCCATTTTGGAATAAGGCTGTTTTAAAAATGTGGAAAAAGTGAAGCGCTATCAATACTTTCCGGATGCACTGTACTTTCTCAAATGACTCTATTTTAACCAAAAACAGTCACTGACCACAACTTTAATAATCTGCTCCAGGCTATTAAAGCTGCGTGAAAAGTAATCATTCCTTTAGACATATTTTTGCAGATATACACTTATCTGTAATGCCATCAACAGAAACTATGCAGCGGTCTTTGCTCTATCAGCTCACTTCCTCTGGGTGGTGTGGTGTTGACAGGCTGGCCTCTGAGGTCAAGCTAATGTCATGAAGCAGACTCTCATTGCAAACTTAATTGACAGCTGCACATGACTTCACATTCAAACATGCTTTTGCTGGAAAACTTATACATGGAATGGATGCAGCAAAGCAGTATATCTTAGGACTGGGTTAATAATATTGATTGCTTTTTTTATTACTGATACTCATTTTCATAAATAACAAGAATCAATGTTTTATTTCATGCTGTTATCAGCTGATTAACAAACGGTTTGCATGACGTACATCTGATAGAATAAAATAGCTTTGTGCCTTTTTAAAATGAAAGAAATGATCAGCTTTCAGATTATTTCTGTTATCATGAAATGTAATCAAACATATTTTGACATGCTTTAATGTGGTTCGTCTATCTCTGTAACGCTTTAGATAAATGTTAGCATCAGCAAACATGAACTGACCAGCTCTTCTGTCCTCTTCTCTTTTGTAACCAATCCGTGTTTCAAACACATCAATTAATAAAAGTGTAGTGTTCATGAACTCATTAGTCTGCTGGAGAAATTAGCTCTGAAGGGAAGCATATTGCTAAATATGCACACTGTGTTGTATATTTACTGTGTCTTTACTTGCCTGTCCTACAGGATCAAATGTATGCTTAAGTTCTAATTTCTTAATAAAATTCCAAACATATTTATGGCTTCAAAATGATGATTCAATAACAATATAAAAAGTTTGTGTGCAATTTAACTATTTCCTCACAAGAATACCTTAGCCTCCACCGCGGTGACTGAAGCTCTGCACAAGACTTTTGGCCAGCGGAGAAATTAAAATGGTCATGCCCAACTGAGTCTGGTTCTCTCAATGTTTTTTTTCTTCACTCCCATCAGGTGAAGTTTTTTTTTCCCTCTCCGCTGTCGCCACTGGCTCGCATGGTTCAGGATTGGTAAAGCTACGCATAGATGAATTTGCTCTTCAGTGTTTGAACTCTCAGTAATGATTAAATCACACTGAACTGAGCTAAACTGAACTGAACTGAACTTAAACACTAAAAACTGAACTACACTGTTCCAGTTACTATGACCATTTCTGTGAAGCTGCTTTGACACAATCTACATTGTAAAAGCGCTATACAAATAAAGCTGAATCGAATTGAATTGAATTGAATACAGGTCAATTAAGAGACAATGTTTCTGTGTCACTGACAAGTTTTTACCGCAATCCGTGTATTAGGTATATTACAGTAAGGGAAGCTAATCAAAAGATAATCAGGGAAAGTGATAGTCAGATTGCGTGTAAAAATAAAGAGTTTTACTCCACTTTCCTTCAGCTCACTCCTTTCTATACCTGGGCTCACACCGTCCCAAATTAATCCATCCTATCAATCTGGACAAAGTTATAAATCTTTTATCTACACGCAATTTATAAACTATATATCTTAAAAATGCACCTATTTTAGAAAAATACATTTATCAGTTTTTTGTTTGTTTGTTTGTTTTTTTTTGTCAAAAATGTTGCATTTTAAAATAAAATATATATATTTTTTTTTATTTTATCTTCATAGGTTCAACACAATAATGCAGAGGTTAGGTCTTTATTTTGTTATATAATTTGGTCATATATTCCTAGCAGAAAACATTCTGAGGGCAGTCTTAATTAGGTGAAAGTCATCAAAATGTTGGTGGTGGCTAACTTAAAAAAACAACAACAACAACAAAACGCTGGCAGGAAAAGAGTTAAATACACTGCTTTTAAAACGTTAATAATAATGGACCAAACTGGTGTTTCCTGTGAAAACTACCTCAACAGAAACTATCCGTCTATGGTGATGTACAACACAAACACGTTAAAGCAGGGGTCACCAATCTCGGTCCAGGAGGGCCGGTGTCCCTGCAAGGTTTTGCTCCAACTTGCCTCAACACACCTGCCTGGGTGTTTCAAGTATACCTAGCAAGACCTTGATTAGTTTGTTCAGGTGTGTTTGATTAGGGTTGCAGCTAAAATCTGCAGGACACCGGCCCTTCAGGAACAAGTTTGGTGACCCCTACGTTAAAGTGTCAAAAAACGTGTTTGATGTATGGCGGCGAATCAATGCCAAAATTAATCGAGCGCAGCAGTGATGTTTATGCGTGAGGAGAAGTGAACCGCGAGCAGATTACAGGTCTACACACGAGGAAACTACAGCTCGTGTAAAGATCCCCTGTGCGCACATCATCATCTGAGGTCAAGCCTACAGCGCAAAACTTTTTGGAGTTTTGTCAGTCCTGGGGCAGGACTTGGTTTACATGTTATCTCTAACGCTATTGGTTACTCGCCCCTTCCTGGAAGTTAGCCGGGATTGGACGCAGGTTATGATGATTCACATTTGATCTGTATGGTAAGGGCAGCTATTTTCCCCATTAAATAAAACATATAGGAGATATATCTTATCATAATGTGAAACTATAAAAGACTTACTTTCTTAGTAATAATAGATGATGACTTACTTTCAATAATGAGATATTTCTTAATATCTTAATAATGAATTAATATCTTCATATAATATAGTCATATAATGACATATCAAAATAATGAGATCTATTCTTGTAACAAACTTTATTACAGTAAAACTGAGGAGAGAAAGCTGCATCATAACCTGCATCCAATCCCAGCTTACTTGCGGAAAGGGTGAGCAACCAGTAGCATAAGAGATAACAAGTAAACCAAGTCCCGCCCCAGGACTGACAAAAATCCAAAAAGTTATGTGCGAACAGAGAGAAGTATCAG
This sequence comes from Danio rerio, assembly GCF_052040795.2. Lineage (NCBI taxonomy): Eukaryota > Metazoa > Chordata > Actinopteri > Cypriniformes > Danionidae > Danio > Danio rerio. The sequence goes on along the minus strand of NC_141030.1, from coordinate 5,761,854 downwards.
CGAGTGAGCAGACAGAACTGATCGCGCGTGCGCTGTAGTCATGACCTTGCTCGCGAGAGCGCACATCGTGTGCACAGATGATGATGTGCAGTAGTACATTAAAGTCACAGACACTCATTAAATCACAAACAAAAAAGTACAAGAAAATATTTGTTTGATCAGAAAGTCAAAAATAATGCAGCCTTACCTCTATTCCCTGGTTGATTGCCAACTTTGCCATTCGTACAGCAATTGGCCCCTGAAAAAACAAAAACAAAACAATGAATAAAAACAATAAGCATGAAAACTGACATCAGGGGTCGGTTCTTCGTACCTCGCTTAAATGATCTAAGATGATTTGGCAGATCCTGGATCTTTTCATCTCGATAACTGATCTCTGGCTAATTTGGTTCTTCAAACAAGTTCGCGAATCAGATTAGAATGTCTGAATAAACTGATCTGAGATCGCTGCGTGTGTTGTGAAGGACAGATCTATCGATCCTCGAAATTATAATCAGCAATGCAACGATTGGCTGGCGGCATAGCAGCGTAATGACATCATCTGATTAATATTCAATTATCCATGTGAGCAAAATTACATCAAATTAGCAGTAAACGGCTTGTTAAATATGACACGCAATAACCTTCCACATTTGTTGTGAGCTGCAGACTTTACACTTTCATGTGTCAATAGTATTCATCATGTATTTCAATGCATATCATTGTATTTAGTTCTACATTTAGAAAAGATTTTCTTTATTAAAGTAGCCGTTTTTTAATCGGTGTAAAGAATAACTGGTTGTTTACAAAAGCATTTTGATATAAAGGCGTCTGCAACCTTTGTGAAGCATCAAATCACTGGCATATTAACTGTCAAAACATGTTTATGACTGCATAATTGTATTATTGCTTTAAAAAAAAAACTCCATTGTACTAAAGCGATCTAAAAAGTTCATATCAATAAGTTTTCTCTTTGCACCACCAGTAGGCAGTCTTTGTACTTTCATTTTGATGGTGCAGATTGCATAAGTTTTATTAATATGTATAACTTTATTTTTTTTATTAATAACTATAACTTTATGTATATAGTTAAAACATATTTACCATTTCCCAAGTGTATATAATTACTACTGTAAGAAAATATCAGAATTCAGAACATACTTTATTGTCTTTGCTTGAACTGAGCCGATCTAATCCTGTTTATATGAATTGAACCTGCTCCCGATCAGGTTTGACCTACCAGAACTGTTGCTATGACAACAACTCTCGGATCAGCTTTGAAGAACGAAACGATCCTGGATCATGTCAAATCGTCAACATCCAAATCCAGCTAACCGAGTAATCCACGTACGAAGAACAGACCCCTGAACTTTGGTGTGGACCAAACAAGTGGACAGAGAAAGCTAAAAATGATGGGTCTCAGTTCATTTCCAAATAGACTCTGATGTGGTTTGACTGAAACATAACATAAACAGAAGACATCTTACACTGACACTACACTACACATGACAAGATTCCAGCGACAAGCGATTTGGCTGTCTGCACCAAACGCAACACCACATGACAGAAGCATATAAATACCAGCCATTCATTTAAATATCAGCCACTGCACTCCTGACTAAATGGTATGGGTTATAATCTAATTAATACATAATTAACATTATTTAAAGTACATAGGCTGAGTGATCATTGACTTTCATTTTCAAACCCTTTGCTGGTTATTTCATTTTCAAAATCCAAGGTGAACGATCAGCTGCTGCTTTCAGTCAAATGGCAATAAATAGGTTGTTCAAACTCCCATTAGTAGCATTTAGAACTGAATAAAGCACATATTCTGTACCTGAGGAGATAATTGTCATAGTAGTTATATAAAAGTAAATAAACTTATATAACTATATAAAAGAAATAGAAAATTTGCACATCACTATTGCAGATTGCTCCAACCTCCTGGAGTTTTCATTTATTTAATGTCTTATACATGACACAGAGTCCAACCTATTGTTTTTATTGTGTTTTATGAAAGTCTACACCAACCCCAACCTTAAAACCAAGTTTACAGTAACCTGTCCTGTTTTATTAGTGTCTACACCAACCCCAACTCTAAACCCAACCTCACAGTAACCTGTAGTATTTTATTAATGTCTACTACACCTACACCAACTCAACCTCACAACCTCACAGTAACCTGTAGTATTTTATTAATGTCTACTACACCTACACCAACTCAACCTCACAACCTCACAGTAACCTGTAGTATTTTATTAATGTCTACTACACCTACACCAACTCTTAAACCAGTTTACTTGCGGTGTAATCCCTGCCACTTGGAGGTCTCCAGGCTTCAGCGACAACCCCCTTACTTGGTAGGTGTGGCGTATACTATAGACAGTTGCACTTGACATGATTCTCGCAAGATATTCGTACAGTCAGTTTACATATCAAACTCAAGTTCATTATTTTAAATGTAGAGAAAGCAGCACTTTCAGGACATTTAGACATGACGTGAACAGCCTCGTAAACAACAATAGAGGACATACAGCAGATCTTATTCATGCTTCCTGGTGTGTGGCTGTTTGTCAAAAGACGACAACAAACTTTGAGCTCGGGTCATTCATTGCTGCACATCATCATTTGTATTATCACAGAGTCCTGTTTAAAATGTGACTAAAAAGGATGTCCTGCTAACCTGGATTGTATTTAAAAACATAAAACCACAGCTGCCCAACTCTCTACAGAATTAAAAGTAGACCTCAACTCTCCTGTTTTCACCAAAACCGTTCGTCAGGAGCTCCACAGGGTCGATATACATGGCTGGGCTGCTAAAGCTAAACCTTTGGCCATTCATATAAATGCCAAATGTGAGTTGCAAGCAGTGAAAATCTTGAAATATGGTCCACCTTCACTGTCTTTCCCACATCCGGGAGATTTATAGTGTGGAGAAGCCCCACAGAAGCGTACCAAGCAGACTGTTGGATGACCAAAGTAAAGCATGGGGTGCATCAGTTATGGTTTGGGCTGGAATATCATAGCATTCCCTAGGCCTAATACTTGTGCTAGATGGGCGCGTCACTGCCAAGTACCACTGAACCATTCATAAGGCCCATGTGCACTCAATGTTTCATACATTGTATCCTGAAGGTGGTGCCATGTATCAGGATGATTATACACCAATACACACAGCAAGACTGGAGTTGTTTAATTAACACAAAAATGAAGTTGAACATCACCCATGGCCTGTACAGTCACCGGATCCAAATATTATTGAGCCACTTGGGGGTGTTTTGGAGGAGCGAGTCGGGAAACGTTTTCCTCCACCAGCATCAAAAAGTGACTTGGCCACTATTCTGCAAGCAAATTGGGTCAAAATCCTTCTGGCCTCTGTACAGGACTTGTTTCTGTCATTACCAAGATGAATCGGTGCTGTATTGGCAGCAAAAGGAGGCCCTACACCATAATAATGAATTACTCTGGTGAAAAACCAGGCATTGCAGTTTCACTGTACGCCCTAAAATCTGCTAAAAGTCCAAATTTAGAAATGGATAAAAGTAACCAATTTAAAAAAATAAAAAATTGTGGCAGATTTTCTGTGTATGACATTTTATAACATCCTTAAAATTTCTCATCCAGTAAAAATTCCATCACATGTACAGTGGTGACATACAATGAGCACATTCAGCCCCAGCACACAACTTTGTTTTGGATGTTTGGGCTTTGTTTTGGATGTTTGGGCAGTGTGAATGCCAAGTAAACCAGGACTAAATGTATTATTTTCCATTTTTTGGGGAATAAAAACTGTTGGATGCTAATGCCGAGACTGCATGATTTTAGCCCCGATTTGACTCACTTCAAATGCCTGAAATCACACAGTGTGAACTATAAACGACACAATTTGAGAGAATCGCAGATGAGTCACCGACACCCATGAAAAATTTGGCATGCTAAATATCTGGATTCAAATCATGCCGTGAAATATAAAATATTTTCTGATTGAAAATAACACCTGTAACTACCTACAACCAATGAGAGAGCATCATCCCCTAATATGGGTATCTGCAGGCCAGCCGGAGGTTGGGGAAGTTAAGGGCTTCATTTCCGTCAATTTGGACCCAAGAAATGGAGAAAAAACTAGTGGAAATTTGACAGGAGCACCCTGAAGTGTCATCTGAGCAATACCACAACCGGGTCGAAAAAGAAAAAGTTGAATTGCTAATTCCCTTCAAAACCCAGGTGAGTAAAAGAAGTACATGTTCTACCCCACTAAAGGCTTCTTTTTCATTATGTAGCAGGGTCTCTGCAGATATCATAATGTCAAATTTAAGACCTTTTACGACCTTTTTAAGACCATTAAGTATTAAATTTAAGACCTATATCACAATATCAAGAACATGCGAGAGAAAATGTAAAAGCACAAAATTAGGGGTAAAATAAAGTTATTTAAATTGAACAGTACTAAAGTCTGATTAAATGCACCATTGAACTACAGAAAAAAGAAACATCTTAATGCAGATTTATACTTTCACCTGGCACCGCATCGCACAACTCACAAAACGGATTAAGGCTTTTATACTTGACACGTTCACCATTGAGATATTTTTTTAAATGACAGGTCGGTCCAAAAAAACAAAGTAAAATCAGACGAATAAAAAGATAATCATTATCACTGAAGATGTTTTTGGGGGCCTCTTTTTTTGTTATTTTAACAAACTTATTCCTCAGGTTTTTGCAAAGTTTACAAAAAAAGTATGCTGAAGCATCTCTGGAGAGCAAAAGCACGAAAGGAGTCCGACGGAGCGAGAGCAGATCATTCCTACATAAGCAGCCTGTGTTTTGAGAGATCGCAAGCAGTTTTGTCCAAGAACAAAGGAAACCAGCGCATGAGCAGAGATTCGCTTTCTCGTATTACAGCGCTCCTGACTTATAAAACTGCGCTTGCGACATTGGTCAGTGAAAAAACGGCATGCTCTGCCAGCCGAAATCATGTCGCGCGCACTCAAAGCGAACTTCCGCAAACACAGCGATGATGTCACATTCGCCGCGCGCACTGAGTTTAATATCAAAAACTGATTGGCTATTGCAAGTTGACCTTTTTGTAGTTGCAATACTGCAAATTACAATTGGACTAGTGAAATAAAGAACTACAACACCCCAAAAACCTAGCAACAACAACAAAAAGAATTTAAATGAGTATTAGATGTAGCGTTACATGGACATCGCAAAAACAAGACCGGTGCAAAAATATTTAAGACTTAGAACAGCAAATTTAAAGATATACTACATGACATCATGTTGTTTTTATGTCACTTCTCGCATGTGTTTGGTTGTAAGAACCAGACAAAGCTGTTGGCAATTGTCCTATTGTAAAGTCATGCAGTGTGAAACCCCCCGTCCCCCATCCATCTTGAAGTGTGAACACAGCAGCGATGGAACGCTACCTCAGATAGTCACGCAGTGTGAAAACATCCGTGGCAAGACTATTTTTTGAAAATCGTGCAGTCTGAACTCCGCTTAAGTGTCTCTTCATACCTGAGGGATGAATTCCCGAGCAAGATCCAGAGCTCTCAGATACGCAGCATCTCCACCCTTATTCTGCTCCACAGCATGATTCACCAGGCCGAGACTCTTGGCTTCTTCACCGTTTAACACTCTTGCCGCAAATATCAGCTCTTTTGCTATGGACACTCCTACAGTTCGTGGAAGACGCTGAGTTCCTCCTACAGACACAATATAGAGCAAGATTTCATTAAGCTTCATTAAAGTCTGCATTGACCAGAAGTCAGTATGATGTATTTCCACATATGAAACAGAATATTGAGTGGGGGTGGGGCTTTATTTTAGTGCTCCTCCTCTTATCTCTCACTTGCAGCAAACTAACATTTGGAGGGGCGTGGCTAAACATTATGAACAATCTGTCAAACTGATATCAGAGATTAACTTCAGTCCCAGAGCCGAAGCAAACAGATTTTGTTCAAGAATACAAAAAAAAAAAAAAAAAAACAGTTTTTCTTCAGTGGAATAAAGTTTTATGCTGTGTTATGCTGTGCATCAGACGCGGCATGTGCAAATAAATTGCATTATTCGCACGTAATTAGCTGCGTGAACACTTTGGCTTTACTTGCTTCATTCAAGACATGGATTCTGTGAGTCTACTTTCATTGCTAAATGGCTAACATGGATTTTATTAAGGAAGTAACTGCTTTAGAAAGGCTGAAAAATAGTGTAGATTCATTCGGCGCCATGTCTGAACACTAAATTCTTTCAGAGGTGCACCCAGCTCTGTAAGTTCATCAACTCCTCCAGAAACTGTACCTGTTCCGACTGAGCCGAGCCCAGTTTGATGAGCCCATTATCTGGTTTCCAACAGATTTCCGGCGGATTTCCCCTCGGGACTACAACTGAATGTGCTACATCATATTTATTTAGAGATGCAACGATTAACCGATTTCACTATAAACCGAGATTAAATTTGTCACGGTAAATTAATCGTAAAGGATTCTCAACAAAACTCCTGCAGCTAAACTAAGTTATGCCAACGGTGTGCTAGTTCAAAGTTCCGAGCTTGTACACTGAGGCTAATACACACACATACTGGATTAACTATGGCTTCGGCTATTAACAAAGGGCAGTTCATATATTGCTTCTTTTGTGCGCGCAAGTTCATTAATTCCAATACGGGTGTGTGACTTGCACGCTCATATTATGAGCAACACGCCATGAGCGTACAGCGAGTCACGTGACAAGAACTGACCGATCAGCTTTATACTTTGTATGGAATATACACATTTCTACATCAAAGAGATCAAGAAAAATACTAAACAATTTAGCAATATAGTTGATCAAACGGATTAGCAGCCTTTGACTACATTTGTTCTCTTTAAAAGGAAGATACTTGATGAGTATGAAGCTTATATTTACATTAGACAAACACAATTTTTATTATTTATTAAAATTTTAATTTAATTATTTATTTATTTATTGTTCTGTCATTTATTTTCAGTATAAAATTGTTACTTAAGTTTAAATGACAAAAACGTTTTTTTTCAGTTCCAAAGAGAAATAAGCTACCCTAGAAGTGCAAGCTCCTGATTGGTTAATGCGGTTAAATGTCTGCTAAAGTTTTTCAAATTTTTCAACGCATAATTTGCACCACTTCATTGACTCAAATCGCTGCAAAAATTCTGATCATAGTATCCCTAGCTTTGACCCAACTTGACTATCAGAGCAGCAATACTACCCCTGGCTTTACCAGACTGATCTCGGTAGGTTAGTAAATACACCACTAGGAAAAAGAAGTATACTTAAGTAAAGGTCAAGCATTAAAGTATACTTTATTTAGTAAGTAAATAAGCCCATTAAGATACACTGCAGTGATAAAAGCTGCACACTTTGTGGATAAAAAAAGATATAAAAATAACTGGTAATTTTTTAGCTTGTATGGTTGTACAGTTCAAATAACTGACATCAAAAGAAACAAATTAACACCATGACTCCTTGTGTCGGTGTCAGTCTGAACAGCCTGACTACATTTCAAGACACTTCTGTACAGCATAAAGTGAAATTTAAAGGCTTAACTAGGTTAATTAGGTTAACTAGGCAGGTTAAGGTAATTAGGCAAGTTATTGAATACAATGGTTTGTTCTATAGATCATCGAAAAAATATATAGCTTAAAGGGGCTAATAATTTTGACACTAAAATGTTTTTAAAAGAATTAAAAACTGCTTTTATTCTAGCCAAAATAAAAATGATGTAATCAATTTCAAGATCAAACAGCTTTGCATGGTACGATTTTCTGCTGCAACAATTTGTGTTGGAAAAGAAACTCTCATGATCTGCGTTTCATCACTGATGAGCCTGATCTTTGGAAGCACTAATATTGAATATTGAGACTGGGTCTTGAAAGTGACTGGCATAAATTACTGGTTGCCCCACTTGTTCCTGGGAGCCTTCATTAAATTTAATTTGCACACAGCATTTAATTTCGTCAACTAAAGAGAGCACAATTCACCTGACAGTTACAGTCACGATCAACACACAGACACATGCAAGCAATTACAGCCACTATACTCATTTCTAAGAAAACCCTACAAGGAAATGTTCTAACCATTTTGTGTTCGGCTCAAAACAGACACTTTTTATGCAAAACATTTGTATTTGAGAATCTGAAGCTAAACGTGCTCATGATTGACTGTCTTTAAACAATTGATGGCATCTCATCTATTCGTCTGCAGGAAATGCACTTCACTGATATCTACAGTATGTTGAAAACACTGTACCAGTTTTACTAGATTGCATAGGTGTGGTAAAAAATATATATATAAATATGTACTAAAGGTCAAGCACTTGCTTTTCTTTTTAAATAATGCTTCTTATATTTCACTTTTGTTTTTGTGGAAATGGTACATTTTTAGAGCATTCTTTAATAAAGAGAAAGGACAAAATACCTCAAGTTATTTGAAACAAATGTCCTGTATATAAAATGGTGTTAATTCAACATGTATTTTCTGAATAGCATTATATTTTGTAGATTAAGATTTTTTAAATATTGGACTTTTGCATTATTAGTAAGGTTTAAAAAAATGGCAAAAATGACCATGCTTTCTAATAAACAAAATACGTCAATAATAAATAAATGATAAAAACAATACATATTATTTAATAAATAACGCAAGTGTTCTAGTAGACAACTAAATAAGCATCCCAGCAAAACTTAAAGAAAAGTTTGAGTAGAAAAATCAGCATATTAGTATGATTTCTGAAGGATCATGTGACTAAAACCTGGAGAGATGATGCTCAAAGTTTTGCATCACATGAATAAATGAGAAAAGAGGTGATTTAAAGTGTAATGCACATTGCTTTTGTTGGTTTGACAGCTTCTATTGTTCTCCTTATTTTAAGTGGATTCAAATTGAGAATTTAATGTTAATGTACTGAACATGTAATCATATTTGCAGTACTGCTGTTTCTGAGCAATTAAATCTTCAGTTTTGGTCAGCATAATTGACAATTAAGAAACGATAACATTAAAAGCATTCTTAAATTATTCTCTTATATATAAATAGAAGGTATGTGAGGGCCGATATAGTCAATAATTCAACATACTGTGCTTAAGAACATGCACAATATCGATAACGTGGGCACTTTGAAATGCTGTCAACAATTATGTATTGTTTAAACCTCAAACTCTAAAGAAATTATGATAATCAAATCTGAGCTTTCAAGTTAAGGAACCAACCATCATTATGCAAATACATACTGGAACATTACAAATTGTGAGCAAGAAAAACAGGTTGGTCAACTCTCTGGTTTTAATGGTGCCAGAGTACATGTGACTGCGTTACCCCTATGCTAAAAATCTTTCAGATGGGGTGCTAGTGGCTGGAATGCACAAGAAAAGCACGAGTACCTTCACATGTTGTGTCTAAAAGCAAGTAAAAAGCACACGTGCGTGGTTTCCTTTTCCATTTTCAATGTGCTTTGTGCTCGCGCTTCCCTATAGGTGACCACCATCCATTTTCTCAGAGGATGACGAAGGAACAAACCATTGCTGCAGCTCCGATACAAGTTTTACGTATGGAGAAAATGAAAAAGCACTGCAGTGTTCTACCGCTACTACTAAAATGTGATTATTCCATACATAGTGTGAAGCTGATTTGTTAGTTCTAGTCATGTGAATTGCGGTGCGCTTGCATCAATAGGAAAGATTGAGTTGTTTTTAACTAGGTGCCCCTGGAAAATTTGTGCCACACCAGTGCACACCATGTGCGCGTTAGTCCCTATTTGCATGCAAAATTCATGTTAATCCATTGGAAACAAAAAACTTGCATAGTCTCTGAGCTTACTGGTGGTCAGCCAGCCACATTTTAATAAAACTATAACAGTATTGAACTGGAAGAGCCCTCAGCCATCCTCGCATGTACAGTGGCTGAAAGATGTTTTGTATTTTGTAAAACTGGAGAAGATTAGATACTCCCTTTTTAGTGACATAACACAACATTTGTTAAAATTTGGAATGCCCTTTTTTCTTAGTTAAAACTCTCCAGCTGGATCTAGACTGATCACCCTTGCTAGCCCATGACAATAATAATACATCAGTTTGTAATCTTTCATAACTCGAAACATTGAGATTATTGCAAAAATATAGACATCTGCCCCACATTATTAGTTTTATTTGGTTTTATTTTATTAATATTTTAGTTTATTTATTATTAGTTTTTTGTATTTATAATTTTTTCTATTATAATTTTTATAAGGGTTGTTTGATATGTTTGTAAAATGTTAAATTAATCATAAAAAAATCTATAACGGTTCATACCAAACTATTTATTTATTTATTTTAAAATAGATAATGACAATGGTGTACCATCGATAATTACAGATAGCATTTTATTGCCCAGCCCTAGTCTTATTACAAACACATGCTGCAAATTTCACAATATACACTTTTAACTAACAAAAGATGCCTTTAAACATACCTCATGCCAGCTCAAGGGTGGAGGTAAATATGTGTATAATCTGTATATCCTGCATTTTGTGTTCTGACAATTTTCAAAAATGTTTTACTCAGACTGGCCTGATTTTTAGTGGGAATTTACATAAAAACGAGGAAACAATGGTGTCTGAGGCTCACGTTGTGGCCATTTCCATTATCTGAACTCTTATTATTCAGCTACGGATAGGTATATCCGAGTTTTCATTCTATGGCAAAATTAAAAGTACATCAATTGTGAGGAAATGAAGAACAAACAAACAATTTCATTAATCTGTTCTTCATCTAGACCACTGAAAATTAGGTCTGTAATCAGATTAAAAATGCCACTGTTTCAAAATACACATAGTTTCCATGTGTGGCATAAATTAATGCAAGTCCACAAAATTTTTGTGTTTGAGAATATAGTGTATAAATCAAATTGACAGTTTGGAAAAGACAAGCTGAGGTATAGAAAAGGGCTGTGAAAACTTGCATCCCATGGAAAACACAAAACAAATGCACTGATAAAAGTCTTGTTGCTCATCCAAAAATTAGGAACAACAAATGATAGCTTGACGTCTAGTTGATCATTTGGTATCGGAAGTGGCTTATATGAAAGGCAAAGGCCTCTAGATTACGCTTATTTTACCACAATAAAATATGATCATGGCTTGATTTTTAATAATTTAATAATGACAGTAATGACTCAAATCCCTTATTAATAAAGGCATCTGGAATGAGAAAGAAAGTGTTCTTGCAGGACTCCCAGAGTTCATCAAGCTTCTTTGAATTTATTCCCAATGCCTCCATCTTACAACAGACATGCTAAATAATGCTCATATCTGGTGACTGGGCTGGCCAATTCTTGAACACCTTGACCTTCTTTACTTTCAGAAACTTTGATGTGGAGGCTGAAGTCTGAGAAGGAGCGCTATCCTGCTGAAGAATTTGCCCTCTCCTGTGGTTTTGTAATGTAATAAGCAGCACAAATGTCTTGAAACCTCAGGCTGTTGATGTTGCCATCTACTCTGCAGATCCCACACTGAATGCAACCACAAAACTTGACTGATTTCTGTGAGAATTTTGAGTCTATGCAGGTTCCAATAGAAGTTATGCAGTATTTGTGACGATTGGGATGCCGTTCAACAGAAGATTCATTGGAAAAATCTACCTTGTGCCACTTTTACAAATGATCAACTAAAAGTCAGGCTATTATTTGTTACTCTTTCAACGGGTACAAGATTTTAAACGGTGACTAGATGGTTGTCAGGTAGTGTACAGTTAGAAAAACATAAAAATAAGTCCAAGTCCAAGTTTAATGAAAATTCAAATACTCCATTTCAAAAAGTTCCTCAGCTTTAACATGGATTTTAAAAATAATAATTCTAATCATATCTGCATTTGTAATCTTTGAATGATGAAGCATTTCTTTAGACCTGCTATTTTGCCATGGTACATCAACTTAAAACAGGTTTCCTTCACATGAATTGTAATCAGGCCATCTTTTGACTCAGTTGCACAACTCTTACTCAAGCTCTTGTGTGAAATGTGTTTACACACGAAAGCAAAGAGACGTGTTGCATAAGTGCTTGCTAATAACCCTCCACAGCTATCCACAAGCCACTGCCACCTTTCAGACAAAAACAAAAAAACAGATAGATAAATCGTACTGTTTGTAAATCTAGGGCACCGTCATATTGACTGACAATAGTAATGCCTGACTGCTCCAAATCCTTCTGTTTTCATTTTAATTGACTTTTTTACTAAACACAGAAGCAGAAAGAGCACAGGGAAACCATACTCAATTAAAAATACCATTACTTTACAAAAAAAGTAGCATGAGAAACAGTATATTTTGCAAATACCACTAAAAGTAGATTTCTAAAAGATCTCATGAGTAGTGCTGTGAAAATAACTTCACCTTATATCCTCTAAAATAAAAACATCATACATCAGTGTCATTTATGTTTATGGGTGCAAGCTTTTAAATAAATGGATAAGAAATATAAACAATTAATAAAATAAAAATGTAAGATTCCTTTATTTCTTATCTTTTGGGATTTCCTCACAGTAATCTCTAGAATTTACAGAAAATGTATTTCTATTCAGAGAAACCACATCAAACCTTGAAGCAGATGAGCTACAGCAGCAGAAGTAGATAAACCAGTAACTCATAATGGCTTAAAACAAGAAACTGAAGCTACAATTCACAGAGACTCGCCACAATTAGTCAGCAGAAAACGATAAAAAGATTGTCCCTCCGACATATAGATGTTTGGGTCAAAATTTGGCTATAAAATGAAAGCACTGTTTAATCCTGCCTTGTATAAGCTGCAGATTAGACAGCTGGTGGCGTAGTGGTGTGGAGGATATTTTCTTGGTTTACTTTGAGCCAACCTGAGTGTTGTTGCTGACCATGTCTATTCCTCTTTGCACACATTTATCCATCTTGTGAAGCTACTTCCAGCAGAAGAGAAAACATCTGAAACTCAAATGTCCTCCACAGTCCTCAGATCTCAAAGGGTTCCCACTGGTCATGGAATTTCTGGAATATCATGGAATTTTAAATGTGGAAGTTGTATTGCAGACATTGAAAGTCAGGATATTCTCATTAAAAATTTTACTCCCCATTTATCAAAATTTACCGTAAAATAACGGACATTAAATTACAGAAATTTATTGTAAAATACCGGACATTAAATTACAGAAATTTACCGTAAAATAACGGACATTAAATTACAGAAATTTACCGTAAAAAACCGGACATTAAATTACAGAAATTTACTGTAAAATAACAGACATTAAATTACAGAAATTTACAGTAAAATAACGGACATTAAATTACAGAAATTTACCAAAAAATACCGGACATTAAATTACAGAAATTTACCGTAAAATACCGGACATTAAATTACAGAAATTTACTGTAAAATAACAGACATTAAATTACAGAAATTTACTGTAAAGTAACAAACATTAAATTACAGAAATTTACTGTAAAGTAACAAACATTAAATTACAGAAATTTACAGTAAAATAACGGACATTAAATTACAGAAATTTACTGTAAAATAACAGACATTAAATTACAGAAATTTATGGTAAAATAACGGACATTAAATTACAGACATTTACTGTAAAATAACGAACATTAAATTACAGAAATTTACTGTAAAATAACAGACATTAAATTACAGAAATTTACGGTAAAATAACGAACATTAAATTACAGACATTTACTGTAAAATAACGGCCATTAAATTACAGAAATTTACTGTAAAATAACAGACATTAAATTACAGAAATTTAAGGTAAAATAACGAACATTAAATGAAAGAAATTTACTGTAAAATAGCGGACATTAAATTACAGAAATTTGTTGTAAAATAACGGACATTAAATTAGAGAAGTTTCCTTAAATTTAAATTTCTGGTAAATTTCTGTAATTGAACTTCTGTTATTTTACAGTAAATTTCTGTAATTTAATGGCCGTTATTTTTCTTTTTTGGCACCCCAGCTGCCAGAAATAAACTGTAAAATTATGGATTTTTTTCCAGTGCAGGAAGAGTCAGGATATTTGACACTGTGCAAAGAGTGTGAAACCTGATCTTAGTCCAATAGCGTAGCTATGGGATGAGATGGAACAAGATTCACATCATGGACATGCAGCCCCCCCAAAAAAATCTGCTGTAACGACTTAATATCATGATGTCAATGTAGAAGAAAATCTTGAATCAATGCCATGAAGAATGAGGTAGAAAAAAAAATCACGATACTAGTAGTGAGAAAATAATATTGGTCCGTGCACAATATGCGACCACTAAAGACCATTTCAAAGCTTATTTTTGAAATATTTATCATGACAATTTTTGATGTAAAAGAAACACAGCTGTAGATGAAATAGTATCGCTTAAATTATAGATCTGTCCAAGGCTAACTTTTGAGGACTTGAGCTGTATTAAAAAAAAGTTATGCAGCAGATATTTCGCAAGAAATTCAGGGAAATCCTTGCATCATATCAGTCCTTGCCAATGAGAAAGTGGCCTTTGCCTTTATACAGTGCTTTTACACAAACATCACCACTAGAGTTTTTTAAAAAACTGAAGATTACCAGAAACAGTGTCAACATGCTGAAGAAAGACTAAGGGCAAAAAGCGTGACGGAGGTTAGCTGAGGGTTGTTTTGAAATGGCTAGAAGAAGCTGGTAAGTGTTACACATTGCATTCCAAGAAACCAGAGAGGCAGTCAAGAAAAGGCGTCAGAGTCAAACATGTGCAAGAGTTCCTGGAAAAGCTACACAATCCCTGCAGGCTCTAATCTAATCTTGTCCAAACTGACAGAGCCTAAAAACGCATTGACAAGCCAAAATTAGTGTTCATTGGTGCTACTTTCAAATAACCTGTGTATTTTAACAGCAATGATGGACATCAAATAACATGTTTGTTTTATGATTTTAACCTTTTTGTGTTGCTTTGGGCTTGTTGGTAACTGTCCATCATAAGAGCCCAATTCCTGGGAAGAGACACATTTCTTTGAATATGCAAATTATGTGCCTTTGTTCATGAAACACAAACAGAACTTGGTTGAGTAATCTGTATTTAAATAGCGAGTTTTGAATGTGAGTTTCACTTTTTACAAACAAAAAAGTTATTTTGATGGACCCCTTTAGACATTCTGTTTACTGTAAGTAACTTTGCAACAATACTGTATGTGAATTAACTCCCATTAAGGTGGGTTGCATAAATAAGAGTTAAGCTTAAAGGTGCTATGTACAGTGCATCCAGAAAGTATTCATAGCGCTTCACTTTTTCCACATTTTTTTACTTTACAGCCTAATTCCAAAATGGATTAAATTCATTCATTTAAATTAATAATATCATCACACGTACATCCGTATTCACAGCCTTTGCTCAATATTTTGCTGATGCACCTTTGGAAGCAATTACAGTCTCAGGTCTTTTTGAATGTGATGCACACCTTGGCACACCTGTCTTTGGGAATTTTTGCCCATTCCTCTTTGTAGTACTTCTCAAGCTCTTTCAGGTTGGATGGGAAGCGACGGTGTACAGCCATTTTCAGATCTCTCTAGAGATGTTCAATAGGATTTAGATCTGGGTTCTAGCTGGGCCACTCAAGGACATTCAACGAGTTGCTATGAAGCCACTCCATTGATATTTTGGCGGTGTGCTTTGGGTCATTGTACTGCTGGAAGATGAACAGTCTGAGGTCAAGAGCACTCTGAAGCAGGTTTTCATTCAGGATGTCTCTGCACATTGCTGCATTCATCTTTTCCTCTATCCTGACTAGTCTTCCAGTTCCTGCTGCTGAAAAACATCCCCACAGCATGATGCCAACACCACGATGCTTCACTGTAGGGATGGTATTAGCCTGGTGATGGGCGGTGCCTGGTTTTCTCCAAACGTAATGCATTTACTCCAAAGAGTTAAATTTTAGTCTCATCAGACCAGAAAATTTAGTTTTTTATGGTCTGAGAATCCTTCAGATGTCTTTTGGCAAATTCCAGGCAGGGAGTGACTTCCGTCTGACCACTCTACTATACAGGCCTGATTGGTGGATTGCTGCACAGATTGTCCTTCTGTAAGGTTTTCCTCTCTCCACAGAAGAACGCTGGAGCTCAGACAGAGTAACTATCGGGTTGTTGATCACCTCCCTGACTAAGGCCCTTTTCCCCTAATCACTCGCTTTGACATGCACTGTCAACCCAGGGACCTTTTATAGAATTTACCACAGGTGAACTTCAATTAAGCTGCTGCAACATCTCAAGAATGATCAGTGGAAGCAGGAAGTAGCTCAGCTCAGCAAAGGCTGTGAATACTGATGTACACGTGATTCTTCAGGTTTTTTATTTTTAATAAATTTTCAACAATTTCAAAAAATCTTTTTTACATCACAAATCTCCTCTCTAAACAACCTTAAATACTCTGTAATGTATAACCGTGTATATATATATATATATATATATATATATATATATATATATATATATATATATATATATATATATATATATATATATATAAAGTAATAATTCAAAGGTAGTGTTTAAACAACCAATATATGTAAAAAAACAAATCAAATGCACCTGGTCTATAAGTCAAATTTAAATCAATGCAACATCTACCGATCAATATGGGAAAAATAATTGTTCATCAGGAAAACTGGCCAAAATAATGCCTTTTAAAAATATATTAGCATCTGTATTTTGCAATGTTACTTATAAATAAATATTGTTCATATTTGGCTTTTCTAGCACAGATGTTGCATTTTATTGTTCATCTGTTCTCTTCATAAATACATAAATGCGTCATCTATTCTTCTGGTCCTGTAACCCTGTAAGGTCAATCAAAATGAAGTGTTAGCAGAAATGAAGCAGAACATTTTCTAATATGCTAATGATGCAGCAGGAGTTGCTGACAGTAAACAGACTGTCGAAAGAGGACAATCAAAAATAAGTGTTATCAGATATTACGCAGACAGTAGCTGTCATGTAGTAGCAAAATTACAGTAGACAATCTAAATAAATGGTTATCAACATATTTGAAGAACAATTAACAGAAAATCATTCTGCTTCTGTTTAATAACTAAACAAGAAAATAACTACCTATTGTAAAAACGTGGTTTTATATATATAATGACTGTGCACATTTTCATATTTGAATATCCTTAATTCTGCAATACCACACAAACCCACGTTTCCCAGAAAATGATATGATGCAAGCTTGTCTTTCAACACCATGAGAAAATAAAAGGTAAACACGGTTATACTAAAACACTCCACCCCCATTTAGCTGGTAATGCCGTTTTTCACAATACTTAACAGGTGTGTCGGTGATGTCACATGTCGCACAAACAAAAACACACGTCTCACATGGGCGCTCCTGTTACAGAAGGCCTAAATTCCAGCAGCCCGGGGTGACCTTCTGTTCCTCCTCACTGCCCATGTAACCCAGTCATTCCCAGCACAGGAACTATGAGCCACTGGGAAAATAAGCAAGCCAAGTCATCTGGAACTTATTATAAGGTAGCTTCACTGTGGATTTTGTGACTCGTTTAAGGCCAAGATCAGCTAAAAATCAAACTCATGTCGTTCGAAATCCCTAAAGCCTCCTTTCCACTGCACACGACAGACCGGAAGTCAATAATTTCCAATGTAGAGTAGCCTGGAAGCTGCATGGAGTTTCGATCATCTCTGCGTGCTGAAAATTCGGATCCGAATTGAGCTGTGGACACGTTGAAATATTTGAACTGAGACTAGAACGTATGCGACCGGCCGACTGAATGTATTTCAGTGTTGTCCAAGCAGGTCTGTGTGTGTGAGATAAGAAACAGTAGCTTTTTTTTTTTCTTTTTTTTTTTAATCAGAAAAAAGTCTATATTAAAAAACATTTAAAAAACAATTTTTTTTTTATATTGTCTCCACATTCCCTAAATTTTTTTTATGAGTTTCTGCTGTGCATTCATTCAATCATGGTGAACTCAGGGAGAGTAAAGACTCTTGCTTTTGCACTCCTTTATTTCAGACACTGCGTGAATCAGCTTCCCTCCCATGGTGCACGGCAAAACGTAATATTCTGTGCGAATTTTCAAATAAAAATGTTTAATTACCAATAATTACCATAATTATGATAAGTAGCCCAAACTGTCTGTCAACAAATTTAGATTTGTACATCTGAGCACCCGTTCATGCAGATCCGCCATTAGCGCATGCACATGCATTCATGTCTACACGAGAGAGAGTGACCGGTAAAAATAAATGCTGAATCAAAACTTCACAATCCTGAGAGAATATTGGAGGAGGAATGACACTATGGCTGAAGCATTTCTGTTAGACAGGTGTAATGTAATATTTTAAAACTATTTAAGTCACGCAAACAAAGTCCCTTTAAGGCAAGTCTTTTCAATTGGCGGCCATCTTTGAAGCGCCTCTCGGGCAGTATAGTCGGGCATTCTGTTTAAATGGGGAAACATCAAATTCTTTAGTTAAATTCTATCTAAACGTTCAAATAAAACAAAATCTGCAGAAACTTAAGTCTGGTCTAAGCCCCTCCCCCGGAGTAAAGTCAGTCTATAGCGATCGTACTATAGCTCCTGTACTAGAAGGCGGGCTTTACTCGCCACATAGCAATCGATGATTGCCTCCTGTACTAGTAGGCAGAGCTTTATTCACCATTTTGACCATATTCCCCATTCAAAAAGATACGAGTGACATGTCTTGTGTATTCTATGTTCTTTGACGCAAAGCTGATGTAGATTGTGTTGTTTTATTTAGTTATATACACAGAAGTGTTGTTCAGCCACTGAAATCTTCCAGTGAAAGATTAATGAAAATTAAAATTTTCAATTTCATTAGGTCCTTTTACAGCATCAATAATGTAGATTTTTATTAAGCTTAACAGTAAGACAGAAGTAGTCGGTGCCAATAGCCTAGTGGTTAGTGCGTCGACACATAGCACCGAAGTGCTCGCAGCGACCCGAGTTCGATTCTCGTCTCGAGGTCCTTTGCTGATCTTTCCCCTATCTCTGCTCCCCACACTTTCCTGTCTCTACATCTCCACTGTCCTATCAATAAAGGTGAAAACCCCTAAAAAATAATTATTAAAAAAAAACAGTAAGACAGAAGTAAACAGCGCTATTCCGCCTAGCCTGCTTTACTGGGGTGAAGTTGCTTCACATCACATTGGTTCTTTTTGGAAAAATGACAACCTGTGACCCGCTTCCTAAATTGTTTACCATGCTACTTTGAATATTTGGTCCGAAACAACATGTCAGTATGGCTTACTAATAAATGTAATTCTTGCTTGCTGCCGGGCAACCACTAAGCATACAGTAGTCACTTTAGGACAAAGCGGGTGAGAGAATGAGACCAGGGATCCTTGTATGCATGAAATATAGCATATAAAGACAAGTTTTGCTTGCTAACTACACAACTGAAAATGTGCTAGATATAATACAGATTTTAATTGGGAATTGTAGTGTTATAAAGGACTATAAAGATTTGTAACTGGCAAATGACATGAAGTAGTAAGTTAAACTACTAACCGGTAACTAAAGATATAATGCTAACCGGTTAGCATTTTGATCAAAGACAGCATCTCTAAAATATATCAGATTAAAAAGTTATATTTAGAAGAGCCCTTATGAAATAATTAACCCAAATCTCCTTTAATGCAACACTTTTATACTTGTTAAGGCCATACTAGGGCTCGGCGATGACAAAAATCTCATATTACAACTGAAGTAATCTCATATTCTGATAACGATATGTCAGAATATATATTGTTACTAACCCTATGCCTATAAGGGCAAATGTTTAAATAAAAAATAAACAAATGATTATTATAAAATAATATATAAAATGCAAAAAGTAAAAATTGTGCGTTCAAGATTCCAACTTTCTAACGTTGCTGCTATTTATGTATGATATTATGACATTTATGCATCACCATAATGGCATGTATTATTCGGTATCGGATCGGTAGAGCTACCCATCGATGAATTTGCTTTTCAGTGTTTGCTCTCAGTAATGATTTTAAACCACACTTAATTGAGCTAAACTGAACTGAACTTAAACACTAAAAGCTGAACTACTCTGTTCCAATTACTATGACCATTTATGTGAAGCTGCTTTGACACATCTACATTGTAAAAGCGCTATACAAATAAAGCTGAATTGACTTGAATTAATATTGCGTTCACGATATTCTACTTAAAAAATATTTGCGTAAACAATGTATTTTAACAATAGAACATTAGACTAATAGTAACAATAGAAGTCAATAGCCGCATTTCCACTATCAGGCCAGTGCGAGCCAGGGCTTATATCGGGCCAGGCCGGGCCCAAGGTATTCGGCGGGCCGAAAAAGGCCGGCCGCTGGCCCCAAGAAAGCCCCGCTTTGGCCCGATTAGGCCCCGGAAGTGACAGTGGAAACGCCACTGGCCTTGGCTCGCCCTGGCTCACTCGCTTTAGTGGAAACGCGGCTAATAAAAACAATAGACATTTTATTTTATATATACAGTTGAAGTTAGAAATATTAGCCCCCCTGTTTATTTTTCCCCCAATTTCTGTTTAACGGAGAGCAGATTTTTTTTTCAACATATTTCTAAACATAGTTAACTCATTTCTAATAACGGATTTATTTTATCTTTGCCATGATGACAGTACATAATATTTGACTAGATATTTTTCAAGACACTTCTATACAGCTTACAGTGACATTTAAAGGTCTTAATTAGGTTAATTAGGTTAACTAGGCAGGTTAGAGTAATCAGGCAAGTTATTGTATAATGATGGTTTGTTCTGTAGACGATCGAGCTTTAAGCTCGATAAAAATAGCTTTAAGGGGCTAATAATTTTGTCCTAAAAAATAGCTTTTAAAAAATTTAAGCTTTTATTCTAGCCAAAATAAAACAAATAAGACTTTCTCCAGAAGAAAAAAATATTATCAGACATACTGTAAAAATTTCCTTGCTCTGTTAAACATCATTTGGGAAATATTTAATAAAAAAAAAGAAAATTTAAAGGGGGGGCTAATAACTCTGACTTCAACAGTATATATTGATATATATTGTCACATCCCTGGGTCAGACTATATGTATGGATCAGTAATAAACACAGACATTAAAGCCTTTGCAAGTCCTTCTAAAGAATCTGGGCCAGACTAACTAAAGCACCGAGGTACTGGGAAATGGGTCAGCGGATCTGTTATTAACTCACTCAAACATGTTTATTATAAGGCACGACTTTATTTACTCTACAGTTAATCAGTAAGGATTAGATATTACATTATTGCTGATAGATAAGCTTGACAATGATAGCAATTACTTTATTTGTACACCAGCTACACAGTAAAAATGCTGGGATCCACTAAATTCCTTCATGTAGTCCCAACTCATTTTATAAACTTTACAAACTAAAGCAGACTGAATTTAAAACAATCATGTTGTCCCCAAAAAAATATCAAAAATTGTGTCGTTTCAGCTCATTTTAACTAATTACTTTGAACAAGCAGAAATCTTTGTAGATTGACTTACACTTAATATTAAACTTTGCTTGTAAGAATATGCACATTTTCAAAATTAACTAGTCATGCCAGCAAATAATAAGTGATTAGCCTAATTTAAAAAAGCCCATCATAAATAGGGTGGTTTTACAAACATTTATGACTTATGGATAAAAATAGAAAATGCAAACTGCTTCACACACATATAAACAGATACATATGCTCTTTGAAGCACTACAGCTTAAAATATATCAACTCAAGGAAGAAATATCTAGATGATCTTCTCTGGCTACTAGTCATGTAGATGACACCTGGTCCTCTATTTCTGACCAGCTAAATAATGTGACCAACAGTCAATTTGCAACAATTTCAATACATAAGAAAAAAATAAAAGCAAATATGCTTTACAGAAAAAAATCCTTATATGGTAATGCAAATGACCTTTGGAAATTTAAATTGCATTGTGATTTAATTAGCAAGAGAAAAGCAGAGGTGCTGTTTCATTATGCAATCACACAACTAAAATAGATTTGAATTAAAACACTGTACATCACATCTTTATATGGACAAATGTGTCTTTGTCAGCAGTGATAATTACAAACCTCACACATAGGGTTGCAGCTGGAAGGGCATCCGCTGTGTAAAACATATGCTGGATAAGATTATTAAAGGGACTAAACTGAAAAGAAATGAATGAATGAATGAATGAATGAATAAATATATATTAGCCCCCCTTTGATTTCTTTTTTTCTTTTTTCCCAAATGATGTTTAACAGAGCAAGGAAATTTTCACAGTAAGTCTGATAATATTTTTTCTTCTGGATAAAGTCTTATTTGTTTTATTTTGGCTAGAATAAAAGCAGTTTTTAATTTTTTAAAAGACATTTAAGGTCAAAATTATTAGCCTCTTTAAGCTATTTTTTTTCGATAGTCTACAGAACAAACCTTTGTTATACAATAACTTGCCTAATTACCCTAACCTGCCTAGCTGACCTAATTAACCTAGTTAAGCCTTTAACTGTCACATTAAGCTGTATAGAAGTGTCTTGAAGAATATCTAGTCAAATATTATTTACTGTCATCAAAAATTATATAAATCAGTTATTAGAAATGAGTTATTAAAACTATTATGTTTGGAAATGTGCTGAAAAAATCTTCTCTTCGTTAAACAAAAATTTGAGGAAAAAAATAAACAGGTGGGCCAATAATTCAGTGGGGCTAATAATTCTGACTTCAACTGTGTATGTATATTCATTAATTTATTCTAAAATGCTAAATTCTAAACTGCTTTTATTCTAGCAAAAATAAAACAAAAACTTTTTCTCCAGAAGAAAAAATATTATCAGACATACTGTGAAAAAATTGCTCTGTTAAACATAATTTGGGAAATATTAAAAAAATAAAATAAATCAAAGGGGTGCTAATAATTCTGACTTCAACTGCATATATTTTTTTATTATTAAATGCAACCCACACATTTCAGAGACATTTTTGACTCATCATGAAATTGGGTCAATAGGAAATTAAATATGAAAGGAACGTGGATGTTGTGATAAGATGATTGACAGGGCACATAACTAAGCAACAGAACATGAGGAAGCAGCTTTTCCCTAAAGCATACATACTCTATTACACACTCAAAAGTATGTATATGTACATTTGTTTAACAAAAAGTATATACATAGAAGTAATATAAGTAGGCAAAGTGAAAGCAACATATTATTTGCATGGATGTGTTTCTTTGAATCTCAAAATGATGGCACGTACTGACTTATTATAATCAAAAATACCTTATTAATCACACAAGAGGACAGTTTCAGCTTAAAAAAATCTTCTTTACAGTTCTACTAAAGAAAAACTGACCTAAATCTTGGATGGCCTAAGGGTGAGTAAACTGACAGGAAGAATTTTTGGGTGAACTTTAATTTATATCATAAATACCCTTAAATAAATCAGCACATTCCCAAAAAAGAGCCCCTCGTGACTATTGGAGCAATTATGAAAACATTAATACATTATATACTTGAATTAAAATTGCACTTTCACCCTCATTGAATATCTGATTTCTGCTCCAAACCAGAAGTCCTGACTTTCTTGTTTTATAAATCTAGCTGAGTGTGATATAGGTTGTTTGTGATCATGTGATTCTGGTGACGCACAGAATTCCGAAATATGCCATATTTCAAAACAGATATACAGTGCACCCGGGAAGTATTCATAGAGCTTCACTTTTTCCACAATTTTTTTTTTTTTTCAGCCTTATTCCAAAAAGGATTAAATTCCTTTATTTTCTCAAAGTTGTACACACAATACCCCATAATGACAATGTGAAAAAAGAGTGTTTAAAATTGTTGCAAATTTATTAAAAATAAAACATGCACATCAGCTTTCGCAGCCTTTGCCTTGAGCTCAGGTACATTCTGTTTCCACTGATCATTCTTGAGATGTTTCAGCAGCTTAATTGGAGTTCAGCTGTGGAAAATCAGTTGATTGGACATGATTTGAAAAGGCGTACACCTGTCCCAGGGTTGACAGTGCATGTCAAAGCACAAACCAAGCATGAAGACAAAGGAATTGTCTGTAGACCTCCAAGACGGGATTGTCTCGAGGCACAATGGGGAAGGTTACAGAAACATTTCTGCTGCTCTGATAGTTCCAAAGAGCACAGCGGCCTCCATCATCCGTAAGTGGAAGATGTTTGGAAACACCAGGACTCTTCCTAGAGCTGGCCGGCGATCTAAACAGAGTGATCGAGGGAGAAGGGCCTTAGTCAAAGAGGCGATCAATAACCCGATGGTCACTCTGTCTGAGCTCCAGATGATTCATCAGAAAAATCTACCTTCTGCCACTTCTCCAAATGATCAACTAGAAGTTAGGTTATTATTTGTTGCTCTTCGATGACAAGACTTTTGTCAGGTAGTGTATTTGAGAAAATGTTTACAATAAGATCCCTTTTCCTTTGTTTTTCAGTCAGTATCTTGAACTTTTCCCCTTTATGAGCAACAGATTTTAAAACACTATAAAACATTCTCGCTATTTCTCGATTTAAACAATTTTAAGCAAAGCAAAACATGAACATTTTGAAGCAATTCCTAAATAGAAGAATCACTTCTTTCCTTCCATTTGTGCATCGGTAATGACGTCATGTTTGAACAACCTACTGAGGAAGATCATCTCACCCTCCGAGACTGCAAGGAAGGGACTTTCACAAGGTCTCACTTTTATTTTAGTTCAAACTAAACGAAACCAAACCATTTCCAACATTCTTCAAATTTATTGGCATTCTAGAGAATACAATTGTACACGTTTACAACCCTGAGTTTGGGTAAATGAGAACAACATTTTCATTTTGGGATGAACAATCCACAAGAAACAGCCCTGTCTACTGAAAGCTGGACATTTGTATTCTGGTATAAGCAGTATAACAATCTCCACTGACAGGATCATGTGCAGATTAAGTCAGAATTATTAGTCCCCCTTTGAATTTTTATTTCTTTTTTAAATATTTCCCAAATGATGTTTAACAGATCAAGAAAATTTTCACGGTATGTCTGAAAATATTTTTTCTTCTGGAGAAAGTATTATTTGTTTTATTTAAGCTAAAATAAAAGCCGATTTACTTTTTTTTAAAGGCATTTTAAGGTTAAAATTATTAGCTCCTTTAAGCTATTTTTTTTGATAGTCTACTGAAAAAAGTGTTGCATGCAGAACTGTTGCAAACATTTTATTTCTGTGGAATTTAAACAAATTTAATAACATTTAACTTAATTTCTTTGTTTAAATTTAACACAAATAAATAGTTTACAACCACTTATCATAAAAAATTTAGTAAATCCAAGGAATCATCTTTGAATATTTTTTTCCAGTGTACAGAACAAACCACCGTTATACAATAACTTGCCTAATTACCCTAACCTAATTAAGCCTTTAAATTTCACTTTAAGCTGTATAGAAGTGTCTTGAAAAATATCTAGTCAAATATTATTTACTGTCTTTATGGCAAAGATAAAATAAATCACTTATTAGAAATGAGTTATTAAAACTATAATTAGAAATGTGTTGAATAATTCTGAATTCATCTGTATTATTATGTTGATATGAGTTGACTTCCAGTGTAAAAATAAGAGGCTCTGTGGAAAAAAAAAAAGAAAAGCACCACACGTTTTAAAGTATAAAATCTCAAAGAAAATCTAAATCCTGGTCCTCCTTGACCCAACTGGCATATTCATTTGTGCCGAAAGCATGTGGCCATGAGATTGGTCAGTCCACAGTGTGAAAACTCTGCAGCATAACACTTGCTATTCTGACCCCACCACGGGCTGAGTCATTGGAAAAGAGCTTCATGCAGAGAAGAGGCTGGTATGAATAAGCCAGACAATTCCAAATACTCCTAATTTAATACCGCCAACTGGAAATGTTACTTCTTTTAAGGCTATTCAAGGAGCGCTCCGATGACTCATGTGGAAGACTGCAGTGCCCTTTGAGGTTTTGCAATTTTCCAAAAGCGACCAGCAATCCCTCTTTGATAATGAAAGAGGGAATTAAATAATTAACTCGGCCAGATTTATTGAAGTGAAGAGGGCAGGCCGTGCCATTGGCTAGGAAAAGCCAAGAAGCTCTTTCAAGTGGTTGTGACATGAAAAAGATTGCAAGTAAATGAACCCCAAATCTTTTCTTTTCGGCTCATGTGATTCATATCTGTTTTCTCATGCATATATAAACAGTATAAACCACTTGAAATCTTGCATTTTCAATTCTGCTTCTCCAAAGATGTTTTAAAATGCCACCTCAGTCTGAACAGCCACATTGTAATTCATTGACTCTTATGTAGACTTCTAGACTCAGAAATAAGCAGTCACTAAGGCAGTACCCTTTCAAAAGGTGAACACTGCATTACAATCAAGTTTGGAAAAGTTTATTAGTTACCATACCTTTATTAATTACTAATAACTTGAATTAGACAGTAACTAATAGTTTTAAACAGTTAAAGTTGTTATATACAAAAACAGTTTATAACCTACAGGCCCAATCCCAATTCCACCCCTTAGCCCAGGGGTAGGGAGCCACATGTGGCTCTTAGACCATAGATATGTGGCTCTCCAGCTGCCTCCCTTCAATAAAAAAATTAAACCTGTCACTAAAAATCAGTTTCCTTTTAAAAATACAATTAAAATCACTTTTGATAGTATATTTTTACAGCAAAATTAATAATAAAAGGACGTTTCAACCAATATGCGTGTGCAGCGCTGTGGATTAACTTGAATCGCGACACCAATATAGGGCATGCAACTTACATTTCTATCGTAACATGCACACGTAAATTCAAACAACATTCATAAGTGTTGATGCCGAAAAGAACGAATTTCTGTAAATTGTCCTTGATTAATACATGGAACTGCTCAACATGTGATACTACTCCTTGTTTTGCGCGGTCCCATGAAGGGGTAGGGGTGTCCCAATTCTCTTTAGCACATGTTTTAATATATTCATAACTGCGTTTGTGTTTTACCGTTATGTTAAAGTAAAAAAAACGCAAAATTTCGCTATCTATAATCCCTAATCATAACTCCTCTACAGCAGTCCCACAACATTCTGACACTCAATTACCCTGTCAGAAAAGTCTAGTGGCTGCGGAATGAGCTTTTTACAGTGTCTGCTGTAATGTTAATGTTGTTTTTGTCGTGTTTAAATAGATGAATATAGCCACTGTGTAAATGCTCAGTATAGTTATGATCTTATTGCCACATTAGATTGTTATGATAACATAATATGCCTTCATTTATTTCCTGAAGATAAATGCTAAAAAATAAAACAACTGGAATAACTACAGCAGTTGCGATCGTCTCATCTTATATAAATCATGAAATCTCGATGACATATGATGATGTTTGCAGGTGCTGTAGTGCTGTCCCATTTCTTAGGGGTAAATTTTGAAGCCCTTCCCCTTCACACTCGGTTTTAAGGGCCAAGGGGAAGTGGTAGAAAAAAAGAATTGGGATTGGGCCATAGAATAGAGGTGATATACAGTAGGGGACATAAGTATTCAACACTTCTCAATTTTTCTCAGCCAACACTATTTTTTTCTAAAGGTGTTGTTGAATTGAACAGCCAAAAAACATATATGAAAAGAAAACAAATATAATTAGTTTACTAATTAAGATGTGTAATAAAATTAAATTAAATGCTCAAAAAGTAAGAACACATGAAGTGAGGTGTAGAAAGGCAGTGAAGGCCCAGACAGCAGCTGAAATCTCTCAGTAGTTCTTCAGCAAACCTCTGCCCTTTGTGTAAATTAGGTGCAGTATAGGTGATTGTCTTCAGAAACATTTTTTGTTGTGCTGGTTGAAAGTCTTTTCACATTCCAATAGTAATGATTAAATTATTAAGTAAATTATCTAACTGTATTTATTTATATGTATTTTTATATTCAGGCATAAAACTAAAAATGTTATTCCAATTAAATATTGTCAGGCCGACAAATAACCTGTAAATTACTACAGGTATCTTAAACTGTCAGTCAACAAATTTAAATTTGAATTTCTGCGCAGCCTCTTTAAGCAAACAGATGCGTCATTAACGCGCACACATGAAGCACGCATCTATTGCTGAGAGAGAGACGTCATCCTACAAACTCCGCATCAAACTTCTTTCTGAAAGACCAATGTGGCCTTGTATGCATGAAAAGAAAGATTGTTTCTAAAGGGCTCCTGCCAAAAATGCAGAATCAAAACTTTTCCAAACCCTAAATCAATATCGGAATTACTTTTGACGTTACTTTTTTGGTGATGACTTAAAGATGCCTCTCATATGGAGACTGAAGTCAAAGAAATTGTTTGGAGTGTAAAAATGTATATGGTTTTGTGGGTCTCTTCTATCAAATCTGATCTTTATTTTGTATTTTCTATTGGATTCGAATCAGGTAATTGACTGGGCCATTCCACAGCTTGATTTACATTCTCTAAAAGCATTTGAGAGTTTCGTAGGCTGTGTCTTGGATAATGGTCTTGCTGAAATGTCCACCCTGATTTCATCTTCATCCTTTTGCTAATGTATAGCTGATAATAATTTATACTGAGAAAGGAAAGAGGATTGCTGAAGAACTACTGAGAGATTTCAGCTGCTGCCTGGGCTTTTACTGCCTTTCCACACCTCCCTTTCTTCATGTGTTCAATACTTTTTTCTTGCGCATTTCATTTTATTACACTTCATTTGTAAACTAATTAAATTTGTTTTCTTTTTATATATGGATTTCACTGTTTTTTTATCAACATCTAGTGAAAATTTCAAGTCAACAGCACCTTTAGAAATATGTTTTTGAGGAAAAATGGCGACGTGTTGAATGGTTATTTCTCTTACTGCATATTCAGATTGCAGTAGAAAAAAACAAGCCACACCCACTGATTTCTCATTTAATATTTCCTTTCTCTATGAACTGCATCACAACACGTGGGGGAAAAAACAGTTGCAGCTTCTGGTTCATGCAGACTTTAAGGTATAAGGTAAAGCTTTTCTTTAAGGTAGAGCTTTTGTACTTGCATTTCTATGAGTGTAAGTCACTCATTTGACGTGCATTAACTCTTCTGTGAATGTCAAGGAATATTCAGGATTTGTTAAACCCAGATTAAAATGATATCTTTTCGTTGATTTATATGTATGCAGTTAAGATAAATAAAAAAAGCACAATAACTTCTCTTTCAGGTTTCCAACATAATAAAATAATAATTTTGGGGGGTTTTGGGTTAGCCTTTTTAGATTTGGATGAAGTCAGATATAGAAAGTGTAGAATTAGATGTCCAACCTAGATCCACAAATGAGAGGTTCACCTCAGGTCAGTAAGGAAACTGGTTCAGGAAAAGCACGTCGCCAAATCAAAAAGACAAAAAAATGTCTTGTGTTGACGTCTTAGCTCTTTTTCCAGGGACTCTTGGGCTGGTTGGGTGCGAGCCAGCGCTCTGGTGACCTATTTTCATCCTGAAGAGAGAAACCCTCTGGCTGCAAGTCAAGCCCAGGGTGATAACCTTACTGGCTGTCTGGACGGAGATTAAACTCAAACAAAAGCTACTTTGCAAGTCAACCAGATGTAAGGGATCCAAGCAAGCTGAAAAACACTGCCACTGGTTTTGCTCTCACCCAAACAAACAATTCATCTATGACAAGTCTGCATGTTGCTGGAGTGTCTTGCAACATTTTAAGCTTCAAAAGTATCTGGACTCTTCAAGAAACAGTCCTTTAATTAATTTTACCACGTAGACAATAGAGTTTTACCATGTTTGAATCCACTTAGCCTATCTCTGGGTCTTAGCCTTAGCCTATAGTGCAGAATGTAACTACAGAAAAGTAAAGTTTAAACAGGAAAACTTTCAAAACTTTTTTTTTTGAGCAAGATGATTCAAGGATTTATGCTAAGCTAAGCTAAAAGTGCTCCTGCCAGAACTGGGGATCAGCTGAATGGACACATTATACCACAAAGTAATGATATAACAGATCACTACCTCTCACTATAACAGCTCTGTTTACCTGAAATTAGCAGATCTGCACAGATATATCGCCCTGGTAGAACCATCGTCCCGTCTACTAAAGATGAATTTACGAATATCTGTTAAACCTTCTGCACCATTTTATACTTCATTAAACATTACACTAAAACAAAATATTCTAGAGTACTTCAAAATCATAAAATGGGAAGAGCTAGACAAACTTAATATGTCCAAACCAGCATTTACTGTATGTTACACCCAATTCTAACTAAATTACTGAAAGAGTTGCTACCTAAAGTAGGAGAATCTGGTGGGGCACTAAGGCACGCATGCCTCCCACCAGTGCACTCCCACCAGTGTCGATATACAGCCATAACGCACTGCTACGAGTGTGATATTGCGTTTATACAACAGTTTGACGATATAATTGATATAATTTTAAATATAAAAACAAAATCAAACATGGAAAGTCTCAAAAACCCTTTTGTATGAGGAACTACTTTCTTCCGCATTGGATTCAAATATATATGACTGTTAAAATCTCAAAAAGTGTGTTTTGGTGTTTCGTGACCCTTTTGCTTTGACCCAAAAATTTATTTAAACACCCTCAAGTGGTTCCAAACCTATTTCAGTTTCCTTTTTCTGTTGTACATAAAAGATTACGTTTAAAAATGTTAGAAACCCGTAACCACTGACTTTTATGGTAGGAAAAACAAACATTATAGAAGTCAATGGTTACAGGTTTCCTGCATTTTTTTTTAAATAATTTACTTTGTGTTTAACAGAAAAAAGAAAGTTAGACAGGTTTGTAACAAATGAAGGATGAGTAAATAATGACATAATTTTCCGATTTGATTGAACTATACCTTTAATATTGTACTCCTCCGTTTCCGTTTTCAATACATTTAATAACTGAGATGCATCACTACAAGTAGCCTTTGAATAAAGCGAGAGTGTGTGCCCATGGTGACAGAAAAAACATTAATGAGTGTTATTATGCGTTGCTGTTGAGGTCATTGTAATGAAGAAATTTCTGCAAAACACATGTTCGTTGCTTTACTTGGGCTGTTTTTATTCACCTTATTCTGCAATGTGGAAGTAAGCTCTTCTCTGTGATTGTTTCAGGACTTCCGATTCATTTGCCAATGGAGGAAATGACTAAGAAAAACTAAAAACATTCAAAATACTGGCTCTACAAACAAGTGTGTGTATGACTATACATAAAAACAACAGCTTGCAACGTCAAGCAGCAAAACAAGCTGTTTTTTACAGCTAATAATCTTAGGAACCGAATGAGACCAGAAGATCCAATGAGGTTCCAATGGCTCTGCATTCTCATATGAAAGAATAAGACCAATCTGTGCATTTGATTTCCTTATTTAAGGCAGTGGTTCTCAAAGTGGTGGTCGGTGGACAATGACATCGCTTGGTGATTTCCAAAGCTCAAATAAATTAATAAACTATTAGAATTAACATATTTTATACATAACCCACAGAAGATAGTTAATAGTTGCGTTAAAGAAACAACATACAATTAAAATCCGCCTTTATCTTTTATATTAAAATGTAATGAAATTAATAAATGACTATAAAAAAAACATTATATGGTTAATAGACTGTTGCATTTTTGTGTTGTCAATATGCTCTTCTTTATATTTACGAGTGCAACATTTGTATATTTACAGTTTAACCACCTTGAAAAATGAGTCTCGAGTTACTGACATTGTTATTTTGGGGGTCGCGAGCTGAAAAGTTTGGGAACCCCTGATTTAAGGTACTGCTCATTAAAACCATTTGGATTGCACGTTCACCTCTCAGGAATCAATGTTAATGTTGTGAATGTTCAAAAAACTGCATAGATTTGCTCATTTTATTTGTCGAATAATGATCATTTTGGTTATTATAATTGTGGTATGGAAATTTCATAATGATAATCTCTAGATGACAAGGCACTTTTAGTAAACAGATAAAGTTTCCTTCAAATTGAAACTGGTGTGACCAAAGATTCGGTTCATGATATTAATTATGGATTTGCTCCTTTGCACGTAATCAAGAAGTTGCTGAGACTTTAATTTCAGTATGATGATGTACTTCCAACTGAAACTAAATATTTCCTCATAGCAAGCTAATGGTAAGAGGGGCATGGTTAAGAATATTATGTCTGAAAATTAAGCCATCAAACTGTCGTCAACAGAGAAGGATATGTATTATTACACATGGATTATTCCACTACAAACACAGAGGAAAATGGTCAGACCTTGATTCAAACACAGAGGGAAACGGTCAGACTTTGATTGAAGATTACCACAACAAATATTTGGTTTTCATTGGATTAACTGATAGAATTATGAATTAAATTCATAGACATTCATCAGTTCAATTGTAAATTCAATTGTTTTGTCAAGCACACAAATACTTAAGTGAATGATTTGCTGCAAGATGATAGTGTGTCATACACTAACTTATATTCAGTGTGCCATTTAGGGCGTACTCACACTATGTAGAGTTGCACTGATCAAGGCCGAAGCACGCTTGTCTCCCCTGCCGTCTCCCCTGGCGGCCCGCACTCACATTACACACTTACATAATGGATGACGTGCTGTTCAGTTTAAGAATCGCTCTCGCTCAGCACAGTGAAGATTTCTTTAGTTATATGGTTTAAGTGGTTTGGGATGCAGTGACGCGCAGTCAAATATTTCGCCGAACAGATCAGCCACCTTTGACGCTCATAAACAATCATGAAGTCCTCGTGCTGCAGAAATTAGGAGGTTTGCTGAAGGAGGTTTATGAAACAATCCCTTAAAAGTCATGTCTGGTCTTTAGTTTCGGGCTCAGACACACTTTGCACACACACTACAAGCATACCGCGCCTGAGCCCAAGTCAACCACGCTCTGGCACACCTCTTCCAACCAGGCCAAACGCCTTAGCTCCATTCAGAGCACTCACACTCCTCAAACGGTCCTTGGCACGGTTCGAATAACATAGTGTGAGTGCGCCCTTAGTTCAGCCCTGTGGCTTACAACCCAAAAGACAAGTGATGCCATTTTAAAAACATACAAATATAAACAAAGACACTTACCAGCGCCTGGGATGATGGCTAATTTAGTCTCAACAAGTCCCATCTTTGCAGAGTTAGCTGTAAAAACATGCAAAAACAAATTCCAGCATCAAAAAAAAAGTCATGTGATTTTGTGATAACAAAAACAAATGCCATGAGATGTAAGTAATGGACAAACAGAGGATAGTGGACAATGAACAAGGCACACAGTAATGTCATTTGTTGAAATGTTGTCATAAAATCCCTCAGCCAAAGTCTGTCATCAAAGTGGTCTGGTATTATTACAACCAAGAAGAGTCTTAAGTGAGCAGCTGCGCTCTCAAAAGGCATCTTCCAGCATATTCCATTTCTCTTTTTTTATATTTGCCGCCAGTTTATCAGGAATTGACAATTTTGTTCTCTCTTTAAATCATTGAATTGAAACAGTGCAAATGTTTTATGCAATATTTCACTTGCCCATAAGTCTATTTTGCATCTTTAAATGAAAATATTTATATATTTTAATCTTTATATAGTTGATATTTTAAAGAATTCTAGTTCCTGGAAGCCAGCGACTGCCATAGTACTTAAAAAATATATTATGGAAGTCAATGGGTGCCAGCTACACTGTAAAAAATGCTGGTTTCCTTAAATGTTTGAGCTGAATCAAATAAACCTCATGAGTCATTTGAACTCATATTACATTAAGCTGACTTAAAATAGCTTGCTTAATTTATAAAATTAAGTTAGAACATGATTAACTTAGTTTAATAAATTACAACTAACTAAAAATATATGTTATCATGATTTATTGATTAGATCAATTTTAAAGTGTACCAGCATTTTTCAAAATATCTTCTTTTGTGTTCAACAGGAAAATTAACTCAAAAAAAAGTCTAAAACCACATGAAGTTTATTTGCATTTTTAGGTGAACTATCCCTTTAATTATTGTTCAATGCAATTCCCAAATTAGTCAGAATTTTGATCCTCAAAATCCGGTTGGCTCTAAAGAAAAAAGGTTTAAAGCACTTTATAATCTCGACATATTTTTTCAGCTTTGAGTCACTGCGATTACACCCTTACAGACACATGAAAAGAAGGTGCCTTGTGTGAAAACATATGGTGTGAATTCTAAGCATTGCTGGAGACCTGTTATAGCATCATGCACAGATTTCCTCATCTAAATCTGGGTGTGTGAAGAAAACGCATGAAAGAAGACATCTGCTAACTGACAGAAATGTTAATTCACTTAAGAGATGCTCAGATAAGAGACACGTTCCATTGAGTGAACCAAAACTAATTCATTAAACCGTTTCATCATTTTGCATTGTTGATCCCCCATTAGATTTCCACTACAGCGATGTAGTTTAATCCAGGAGTATCTCATCATTCTTTAATTTTCTATTCGGCTTAGTCCCTTTATTAATCAGTGGGAAACACCCATACACTCATCCACACACATAATACGGTCAATTTAGTTGAATCAATTCACCTATACTGCATGTCTTTGGACTGTAGTTCAAAACTGGAGAACCCAGAGGAAACTCAAGCCAACACAAGGAGAACATGCAAACTCGACACAGAAATGCCAACTGACCCAGCCGAGGCTAGTACCAGCGACCACTGTGCCACAGCGCTATGTGTTTCACAACTCATGAGCTCATAAGGAAAGTTTTACCTGCTACTCTGATGTCACATGCAAGAGCCATTTCAAGACCTCCTCCGAGAGCCGCCCCGTCAATGGCAGCGATTGTTGGCATGGGAAGAGCACCTAAAAACATTGCAGCAAAACTGTTAGAAAACTGTATCAACCATTGAATGAAAATGTTTCATATTTCCATAAAGGTTTCATTTGTGGTTGACAGATATGCTTCTTTAAAAAAAATTAAATATCAGCGCCTAAAGTAAAAAAAGTAGGGTGTACAAAGGATGAAAGAATATAAAGGTATACAATAAATTAATATTTTTATTTAATATGCATGTGTTAAATTACAATATTTGTTGTATTCTAAAAAGGTCTAACAAATTCTTTCAAATAAAAATACACTAATTGATTTTTTTTTCTCCAAGAAAATTATAATTGGCTGAAAATAGCAAAGGTTTTAATATGTGGTGATTAAAATTCAGGGTTTGTGCATCAAATAATGATTTCTTTCATTATTTTTTATTTATTTTTTTGTATTTTCTGAACATTTCCTGTCAAGTGCATAACCATCTTACAATATTACACATTTTAGCATAACATTTGTGACAAAATAACAAAAAGAAAAAGGAAGGAAAGAAAGAAAAATAAATAAAGAACAGGAGTGGGTATGCATAACATTACCATAGAGAAGAGGAGTTTAGCTGTTTAAGTATATTCACAGTTCTGGCCGCTTTACGAGTTGAAAGTCCTTTAAGAGTCTCAAAATAAATTTTTTAATCAGCCTTGAAATGGAAAATGTTAGGCTTCCTCTCCGACCATTTACATTTGTGTATGTGAAACTTGCCCAATAATATCAACAGATTAAACATAAACAGGAGATTCTTATCTATATCTTTTTTTATCTATAAAGAATATGACATCTCTTTTGTTAATGATAATTCTATGACCACTCAGTATATCAAATAGACATTAATTCTTTCACTAGTGTTGTGTTGACTAAGTATACACTACCTGACAAAGTCTTGTCGCCTATCCAAGTTTTAGGAACAACAATAATAACTTGACTTCTAGTTGATCATTTGGTATCAGAAGTGGCCTATATGAAAGACAAAGGCCTCTAGATTACACTTATTTTAGCTAAATGAAATATGATCATGCCTTGATTTTAATTATATAATTAGGACAGGAGGTCTGACTTTGCTTAGATAAAAGTCTTGTCACTTAACAGAAATAACGTCCAGTATAGACTATAAAGTCATGGTGCA
Source organism: Danio rerio (assembly GCF_052040795.2). Classification (NCBI taxonomy): domain Eukaryota; kingdom Metazoa; phylum Chordata; class Actinopteri; order Cypriniformes; family Danionidae; genus Danio; species Danio rerio. The sequence continues at coordinate 5,725,962 of NC_141030.1, read as the reverse complement.
GTTGAAAAAGAATTAATGTTGTGTCTGACTCCATCATGAGCTCGGAGGACTGCATCCACACATCTCTGCAATGACTCCAATAACTTATTATTAAAGTCATCTGGAATGGCAAAGAAAGCGTTCTTGCAGGACATCCCACAGTTCATCAAGATTCTTTGGATTCATCTTCAACGCCTCCATCTTACCCCAGACATGCTCAATAATGTTTATGTCTGGTGACTGGGCTGGCCAATCCTAGAGCACCTTGACCTTCTTTGCTTTCAGGAACTTTGATGTGGAGGCTGAAGTATGAGAAGGAGCGCTATCCTGCTGAAGAATCTGCCCTCTCCTGTGGTTTGTGATGTAATGGGCAGCACATATGTCTTGATACCTCAGGCTGTTGATGTTGCCATCCACTCTGCAGATCTCTCAGCCGCTCCCATACTGAATGTAACTCCAAACCATATTTTTTCCTTCATCAAACTCGACTGATTTTTGTGAAAATTTCGAGTTCATGCGGGTTCCAATAAGTCCTCTGCAGTATTTGTGATTATTGGGATGCAGTTCAACAGATGATTCATAAGATTAATCTACCTTCTGCCACTTTTCCAAATGATCAACAAGTCAAGTTGTTATTTGTTGCTCTTACAATTGGGATCGACAACAAGACTTTTGTAAGGTATAATGTGTGACTTTTTATTTATCTTTTTTCTAACCTTTTATTTTGGACAAATGTAATTTATGCTCCACAACTTTCCCTTTCAAATAAAAAAGAAAATAAGATTTAATCATGATAATAGATTGAAAATCCAGACAATTGAACAGAATTTCCATATGGCCTTTTAAAAGGAAAGTTCATCCAAAAATTTACATTTTCTCAGGATTTATTCACTTAAGTGGTTGTAAACTTGTACAAATTTCTTGCATGCTGAACACAAGACTGAATATTTTGAAAAATTTTAAAAGAAAAAAGCAGACATTGACTTCCATAGTAGTAAGATAAGATTCCATGAAAGTCAATAGCTGTTTTTCCCAACATTCTTCAGTATACATTCCTTTGTGTCCAACAAAAGAAACTCAAACATGTTTAAAAAAGGGAATATTGCATTAATATTTTGAGAATAAAGCACATTTCCATTATGTGTGTTAAAGGGAACACATTGCCACTTCCTACTATTCTAGTGTTTATCATTTAAAAAATGTAGTTTTTGCAGGTGATATTACTATCGCTCTCTATTCCTACATTATAAAATCTTATTATTATTACTATTTTTCATAGTGGCAGATGGCATGCACACTGATATCAGATTTTAGACATGAGGGCCACACATTAGTCCACTTAACCAATCACATGATCTGTTGAAAGTAACTCTTTTTTTATTAATTAAAAAATACATGCTTAATTTGAAGTTTATTGACATCTTACTATTATATTTGTTTCCCCCAGCACAATCTCAAGTTGAACTTACCGAGCTCTGATATAAGTGTCCTCGCTTTAGTGACAAACGGTCCCACTTCACTCTGTTGCATTTTTGCTCTTTCCTTTAAGTCTGCACCTGTTCAAACAAAACAATTTACTGTGCTTAAAAACACTGTGAATCAGCCAGTTTTTATTAGTCAGTCCATCCAGGATTTTGCAAGGACATTTAAATATTTGCAGTAGTAAATATCTGGATCAAAACCTTTAATAAAACTTGTCCTATGACTATTGACAAAATGTTTTAAAATTTGTCTGAAGACAATTTTGAAAAACATTTTCGATCCACTTTAAATGTTCACTACTGTACAGTGCATTCGAAAAGTATTCATAGCGCTTCACTTTTTCCACATTTTTTATGTTACAGCCTTATTTCAAAATGGATTAAATTCATTTATTTCTAAAGCGACGGTGTACAGCCATTTTCAGATCTCTCCAGAGATGTTTGATAAGACTTGGGTCTGGGCTATGGCTGGGCCACTCAAGGACATTCACTGAGTTGTTGTGAAGCCACTCCACTGATATTTTGGCGGTGTTCTTTGGGTAATTGTCCTGCTGGAAGATGAACTGTCGCCCCAGTCTGAGGTGAAGAGCACTCTGAAGCAGGTTTTCCTTCAGGATGTCTCTGTACATTGCTGCATTTATCTTTCCCTCTATCCTGACTAGTCTTCCAGTTCCTGCTGTTGAAAAACATCCCCACAGCATGATGCTGCCACTACCATGCTTCACTGTAGGGTTGGTATTAGCCTGGTGATGAGTAGTGCCTTCACTCTAAAAAGTTCAATTTTAGTCTCATCAGAAGAGAGGATTTTGTTTCTTATGGTCTGAGAGTCCTTCAGATGCCTTTTGACATTTTCCACGTGGGGAGTGGCTTCCGTCTGGCCACTCTACCATACAGGTCTGATTGGTGAATTACTGCACAGATGGTTGTCCTCCTGTAAGAATTTCCTCTCTCTACAGAAGAACGCTGGAGCTCAGACAGAGTGTCAATCAGGTTATTGATCACCTTCCTGACTATGACCCTTCTCCCCGATCACTCAGCTTAGATGGCCGGCTAGCTCTAGGAAGAGTCCTGGTGGTTCCAAACATCTCCCACTAATGGATGATGGAGGACACTGTGCTCATTGGAAGTTTCAGAGTAGCAGAAATGTTTCTGTAACCTTCCCCAGCCTTGTGCCTCGAGACAATCCTGTCTCTGAGGTCTACAGACAATTCCTTTGTCTTCATGCTTGGTTTGTGCTTTGACATGCACCGTCAACACTTATATAGACAGGTGTATGCCTTTTCAAATCATGTCCAATTAACTGAATTTACCACAGCTGAACTCCAATTAAGCTGCTAAAACATCTCAAGAATGATCAGTGGAAACAGAATGTACCTGAGCTCAATGTAGAGCTTCACGGCAATATGTACAATGCTTATGTGCAAGTGATTTTCCAGGTTTTTTATTTTTAATAAATTTGCGACCATTCTAAACTCTTTTCACATTGTCATTATGGGGTATTGTTTGTAGAATTTTGAGGAAATAAATTAATTTAATCCATTTCGAAATAAGGCTTTAATATAAAAAAGCGCTATGAATACTTCCCGGATACACTGTACAGTTATTATACTTAGGCCAGCTTGACGTCTTTTTAAAAAGAAAATATAGCATTATTTGCTTTAACTCTTTTGTTTTGATATTAAAATACACAAAATGTTGTAAATGTATCCTTTTTTGATCTCAAAAAATTGTAAAAAATCCTGCATAGTGCAAAACTGATCTAGTGATTCACTGACAACTCGGAAACAAATATAAACACAGTTTGATGAAACGTTTGATTCTTTGAGAGTGTCTTGGTGTTCAAATTTCTTTTTGATGTGTAAAATTGAAATGATTATATTTGATTGACCAAAACACGTGTTTAAACCACAATCACGCGTCTACAGAACCACAGTGAAACACCAAAATAAACCCCTCTATTTTATTCATTACTCTATTAAATTTGAAAACGTGTCACAACACTAAAGTCAAACTTTAGAATTTAAATCAATCCGTCAAAAAATAAGGATTTTTTATACGGGTCCAATCGGGCCATTGGTTGAAATTTTTGCTTGCCCTGCCAAAATTTTCACTGGCCCCACCAAAAATACTAAAAAGTTAAAAGCTATTTCTTAGCCACATATTTTAAATAGTGGCAAAATAATGCCTGTGAATCTAGAATTTAAACATTTTAAATATGTTAATAAATGTATAATGAGCAAAATTCAAGATTTTAAGCAAATGAAAGAGCAGTATGAAAAATGTGCAGGTATTTTAATTCAATTCTAAATCATTTTTATAAAAATGGCTTGCCAATCTGACAACTGTTTTTTTTTTTGTTCTTTTTTTTCAGTTTCTTAATTCTGTACCAATGTAATTGTCTGCTTCTAAGACTTTAGAAACAGACGTTTTCTTTTAGCCTCATTGTTTAATTTTGCCGCCATATTGCCATCTTCTTCGCTGTACTGGTTGTTACCAGGTTACATAAAAAAAAATTTTTTTAAAACGTGCTCATCGTTACTGGCAATCCTGTCTACTGTCCCGAGTGTCTTTCACGCTGGCCCCGGGCCACTGGGCAATCCTTATTGTTGAGCCCTGTACTGTCTAAATGTATATTTTTTAAAACAATGATTGTGGAGTACAAACATAATAAAATGTTGGATTATGATTATTATACAATAGATTATACTTTCAATTCTTAGTCTACATTATGATACATTAGACTACAAAATTAAAGGTGTCTTCAGAAACTATTTTTATTACATTTTGTTAAACATTATCTTAACATTAATAACATCATATTATAACATTATCCATATGTGGACCTTTTTGCATTCTCGGAAGCTATGGAAATTAAAAATGTAAGACAGGAAATACATAAGGACCATTGTTATTGTTAACATTCATCAAAATGGTCTCTAAAAAGCGTTTTCTCTGGTGAATGTTACATCATGTAATGTAGCAATGTTTTCTAGAAGTGGATTTGGATGCCGATTTACAAAATGGGACATAGATTTTCAGAGCTATCAGGTTTAAGTTCTTTTTCCAAGACCTATTATTGCATCTCTAATATGAAGGGAAAAAAGGACTGAATCTTGACATAAAATACAAGATACATGTCATTATCATTATGCACCATCACACCACTTGTATGCAGGTTAAAAAGTCATGGATGATCGCATTTGAATTATGATTCATTATATATTTTTATTTTAAAAATAGCAATTTTTGTTTTTAATCCTTTAACAAAACTGTATTAAATGACTCAATTAACATTTTTTGTTATCCAAGACTATGAAACCAGTCATTTCAGATATAGTATTTTTTGGGTTATGGCACTAATTACTCATTTCGTCATTCTTCATAGACAGCAACAATCCCGGAATGTTCAAAGTCCAGGGAAAAAAAAAACATTGTGAAAACATTCCATGTGACTTTTTATAATTTAGATTTTTTGCACAAAATTGTTCATGGAGTTTTGTATGATTGCTGTTGAACCCCTACAGTCACATGTACTGTTTTTGGTTCTTTTTCTGGACATTAAACATCTCGAGACAGTAGCTGTCTACGATTACAGTAGCTCTCTGATTTCACCTATAACATATTATTTTGTTTTCTGAAGATGAATGAACGTCTCAGGAGATTGAACCGACATGAGGGTGAGTAATTAATAACCCAATTTTAAATTTTGGGTAAACTAATCCTAAGATGTCTTCATCAAATGCTGAAAAACTGTACATATACTGCTTCCTTTAACACTTCAACGCTTAAATACCTGCACAGAATATTCCAGGCACCATACTGCATAAGATTACAGTACGCACTGTGTTGTCCGTCTTCATAGACTCTAAGGCTTCAGACATCTAGCAAAAACAAAAGATTAAAATTTAAAAGTGAGCATTGAATAGGTTCAACTATTTATTTGATATCCAATCAAATTCGGCAAAATGTATGCATTAAACATTATCATTGTTAAGATGTTACAACTCCAGAAAGGATTGCCAGGTCCAAGAACAATGGAGGCCAATGATAGCTCAAAATACACCAAAAAGGAATGAAAGCCCATTTTTTCCTGGTCCAGTCAAAGTTCATTGCTGGATTACCTTAAAATGTAAGTTTTACCATGTGTTCTCTGAGATTTTGTTATACACTTTAAATACATAAATACTTAATTTGTTCTCTTCGATTATGTTCACAAATCTCATGGGGGGTGCAAAGGAAAGAATTTGAATTTCAATAAAGAATTTTACCGATCCCCCACCTTAACCGCCCTCCTCCCCAGTCCGCTGTTCACTTTCACCTGCAACTCCCCAACCCTCTTCACTTTCAACTGCGACTCCTTTACATCCACGGGTAACATGCTGAATCTGTAACCCCGATCTTAAGCACTGGTGACATCTAATGTTTATATCTATGGCATTGTTTACATTCTGTGCCGGCAAAATGGCTGAATCTAGGCCCACACGGAATCTCAGAGCGCAGAATTCCGCAGATTTTTAGCCCATCGTTAATTATTTTAATTTACTTTAGTAAATGTGTGTAAGGGTGCTTTCACACCTGTGAATCGATTCAGTTGTTCCGAAACGGAGATTACAAATGTTACATTGTTGCTCTTTGCTCTTCACAGCGGTTCGCTTTCACACTGCAAAGTTTCTAATCGGACCAAAAGAGCTAAAACATGTCACGTGCGAGTAAACTCTCCTCACATTGGTCAGAGTGTCAGGGTTTATTTTGTAGTGTCCCGCTAAGCTGTCAGGAGAGGTGGTGGTTTGGTGGTGATTGACAGGGTGCGTGCGCGCGACGTGTCTGAGGAGTGATGCGGTGGGGAGGGGTGAGAAGGGTGCGCGACGATGCCTATTTGAGGACCGGGAGGGAGACGCGAGATTACCAGGAGATCATCACTCATTTGCGGGCATCCGGATATTCGCGAAACTTCCTGCCATACTCATAATTCTCTCTTCATATAGCCGTATGCCTATTACATATCCATAAAACACTGTGATATAACCGCGCTCGGATCAGATAGCTTTCTCACTGTAATCGAACCGCGCCAGGGTTAGTTTCAATTGAGCCGAGACCACCTCATTCAAGCGATCTCGGAGCGATTACTTTGGCGCGGAACAGAGCGCGATTGCCCTGTTCACATATGCCAAACGAACCGCGCTAACTGGGCAAACGAGACACGTTCCGAAACAAAAGTGTAGGTGTGAAAGCACCCTAAATCTATATTTTTCAGTTTTTAAATTATTTACAGTAATATTATTGATTAAAGTGAAAATGTTCATCTGATTTATGTACAATGCAGTTTGTACAGTATTATTTTCTGTCTTTTAGTATATACATTATATGAGAGACTTGCTTTGTTTACCAAATAGAGTGTATTTAATTGGATTTGCATTTTAAACACTAAATAAAAGTTTAAAAGATATTATTTTTAATTTCACATATTAAGGTTTTAGTTATGATACTCCTAAAATAATTATGCAGAAATCTGCAGATTTTTACCAAAATTCTCAGCAGAGATAGAAAAAAATAAAAAAATTCGCTGATTCTATCTGGCCCTACATCATGAAAACATTGAATAATCAGAAAAGGCTTATTTCAAGCCTTTTCTGAAACATTATATGCCAATTACTTATATAGGGTATTGTGTAAATCTCAACATTTTGATTTTAAATCAGAAACACAATTTTGTTCGTGTTTCAAAAAGACAAAGGTATAAGATTGTGCACCTAACCACATTCAATCGACAAAGAGCTGCAACGCCATTGAAACTTTACATTGGCATAATCTTAAAAACCATGAAGGTCTGTATTTTTTATGATTCACAAATGATTGTTATAAAACAGTTTCATGAAGGAAATTAATAGATTGGAACCTGACTGTTATATTAAATTAAGAAGTCAGATTGCAAAAATACTCACCATGGAAACAAGATTTTTGCTGATGGCATTTTTAGCTTCAGGGCGATTAATCCCCATAACAACAAGCCCTATAAACACAAGAAGAGTTACTCTACTAAAAATTATTATTCAAAATACGCAAGTAAATAAAAAAACATAATGGAAAATTCATAATTAATGCAGAGTTATATCATAATAAATGCAAAACTGGAAAAGACTCTGAAAGTGGCAAGTTAAAAATATTTATCACTATATATATATCACTAAAATTCTGTGACTTGGTAATGTTAATGACCAGATTATAGATTCTAAAGTCAAGCTATTAAAGTCAAATGACTGACTGTTTTGGAGCTCTTGAATTATGGGTTAACATTAACAGGGAAGACGTTCACACACTGTTTTGAAGTGAGCGAGGTGACACACACACACGTCACTCTCAATAATCCCATACAAAAACTCAGTGATCAGTAACTTCGTCTTGTCTTCTACCTGAATCATCACCGTCCAGGTATCTAACGATAAGGTCATCTCCAGAATTAACTTCAGAGCTGTACAGTCGCACACCTCCGCTGAACGCGCGATGCACACAAGGCAACCTTTTAGGAAGACATGTTTGCAAAACACTGTCCGATCTGTAAACGCCGTTAGAAATGTTTATTTGAGAGCGAGAAAGCTGAAAAAGCGCTCTACACCTCACTATAGCCGCCATGCTGCAGCCTTCCCTGACTTTCAACTCTGAACTGCGAGTGACGTAGTGCTCGTGTCACGTGACTGGTGTCTCAGCGGCGGGATTTCTCCTCAGAAAAAAAGAAAAGGATTTGCTGGTCATGAACTTAATTCTATAGGTAAAATGGTATATATTTATATGTATATATTAAAAATATATATGTACGCCATTAGGCATTTAATTTAATTAATTAGCAGGCGCTTTATCCAAGTCGGCTTGCTAATTAGAAATTCATATTCTAAGTTTAGTGCAAGGTATAAAGGTAACGTACACTATAATAACATTTCCTCGTTTTTGTGAACAGTGGATAAGCTTAAGGTAAAAATACTACCCAAGCTGTTATATGTTGGTAGGACCCGCTAAACATTGTGTAGGAAGTAGGGCTACAAATAATATATTGGTTTAGCATTGATATCGCAATGTGTTTATTCACAATAGTCACATAGCAGCATATGCAATGTTGAAATTGTACCGTCTGAAAATGCAATAATGATTATTTTATTGAATTACTTATACAGTAAAGACTACGCTGTAATATTATGTAATACCATTTGAGTTTTCAATTACTGTTTACCTGAGTAACTTAAGTGACTGTTAAACACCTAGAAAAACAATAAAACATTGCATATTTAATTTGTAGCTTTTCCTTATTGCCTTTTCTATGCTTACAGATAATGATAAAGTTGTGATTTATGCTATCTGAAATTATAGATGTTCAAGTCATCTGGTGGAATTGAATTCATATTGAACTATAAATCGCATGATAATAAAATATCGCTATGTTAAATTCTTCCGATATCGTGCAGCCCTACTGTGTGTATTACCTCTGATTTAAAATGTACATTGTTGCATTCAATTATATAGATTACTCGTTGTTAGAAACTTAAAACATTAATTTATTCATTTTCTTGTCGGCTTAGTTCCTTTATTAATCCGGGGTCGCCACAGCGGAATGAACCGCCAACTTATCCAGCAAGTTTTTACGCAGCGGATGCCTTTCCAGCCGCAACCCATCTCTGGGAAACATCCACACACACATACACTACGGACAATTTAGCCTACCCATTCACCTGTACCGCATGTCTTTGGACTGTGGGGGAAACCGGAGCACCCAGAGGAAACCCACGCGAAGGCAGGGAAAACATGCAAACTCCACACAGAAACGCCAACTGAGCTGAGATTCGAACCAGCGACCTTCTTGCTGTGAGGTGACAGCACTACCTACTGCGCCACTGCCTCACCCAAACTTAAAGCAACGAAAAATATATATTTTTTTGTAGTTAAATTACGGTACAAATTAGCCATGCTTTTAATATGCTAAAACCTAACCATAATGTTTAGCAAAATTTCAGTTATACACATGATAATCAATATTAGGCATGGGACGATTTTTGACGATTTTTTTTTTACATTTTGTTTTAAGTTTTTTAGGACAACAGTATGTCCAGCAGAAAAGGTATCCAAACTTGCTTTTTCAAGTTGAAAAATATCTGTGTTAAACGAATGAAGACAGCCGAAGTCAATGATTCATTTGAATTATTTAGCCTGACATGTTTACTGCTCCAATCTATTTTAAACGTTTCTCAAAATAAAATATATTGTGTACAAAGGGGGAATTTTTTTTTTATCTTTTAACCAGACATTTAAAAAGAATTTTTCATTCATTCATTTTCTTTTCGGCATAGTTACTTTATTAATCTGGAGTCACCACAGCAGAATGAACCGCCAACTTATCCAGCATATGTTTTATGCAATGGATGCCCTTCCAGCTGCAGCTGCAGCCCACCACTGGGAAACATTCATACACACTCATTCACACACATACACTATGGACAATTTAGCTTACCCAATTCACCAATACCACATGTCTTTGGACTGTGGAGGAAACCGGAGCACCCGGAGGAAACCCGCGCCAACACGGGGAGAACATGCAAACTCCACACAGAATGCCAACTGACCCAGCCGAGGCTCGAACCAGCAACCTTCTTGCTGTGAGGTGAACATGCTACCCACTGCGCAGCCTAAAAATATTTTTTTAATTTAATATTTATTACTACTATTTTAGAATAGTAATCACAATACCGTAAAACTGTGACATTTTTTTCCAAGGTTATCATACCGTCAGAATCTTATACTGGCCCATGCCTTATCAATATGCTAAAAAAGCATGATTAATGAACTTAATGAACTATAATAAAACCATGGTAAATTTACTTTAATCATTTGTGCAGTCAGTAGATATTTACATTTATAAAATAACTAATTTGTTTCTTCATATTTTGAAGTGATGAAATTAAATTCTCAAATGTTTAAAGCATCAAAATAGTTGAAAACCATCAAAGATTGTTTTAACCTGCATGAAAATTGACTATAATATAATAATACTATAAGAGTAGTAACCATACAGATCACAGCTTAGCCACACAGTATCCAATTTGCTTTTAAGAGATTCAATTGACCCTTGTTGCATGCAAAAGGCTTTATAATAATACAAAATAAGTCGTATTATAAATAATCCTAACAACAGTTTTATAGTAAGTGGTTATACTTTATAAATATAGTTATAAATAGTTATAATTATAACCTACTTGTGGTTATAATTTTATGTGTATGGTAATTTATAACACAGTGATCACCATGTTGTGATGGATTATGCACTTATCAATATTAATGCTCATATCTTAACGCTGTTTACTTAAGATCTGCTTTATCATAAGGCTAAAGTTCATTCATCATTCAGTGTGTGCTAGTTTTATTGCTCTGATTGCAATATACTTGTGTTGATATTACAGTAAATGTTGTCCAAAATATAATCCATTCATGATACATTATAGCAATTTAAAATAAGACTACTGAAAATAAAATGGAGGCAAAGTACAAATATTATGATCATGCTTAAATGGGAATAACCATAAACAAGTATTATGACAGAATATAACTTTCTAAAATTATTGATGAAATTATACAATAAAAGTAAAGGTTTTTGTAAAATCCATTGTGCATGTATACTATAATGCATTATTATATACAGATTTCACTACCAACATTTAAAAATTGTTGATATCTTGCATGACTGTATTTTTGTAGAGTCCTAGATTTATATTTGGAGCAAAAACCTTTTTGATCACAAACATAAATATTATTTTGCTATCTTTTGTCTTTTGTCATTTTTTGTCATTTTTTTTTCCATGTCCACAGTTGGTTACACTACAAATTTGTCACTTAAGTCTCTTTTTTAAAGCCACACCAATGAAGTTAATATACTTTTCTAGATGAGCAAGAAAGTGAGAAAAGACTCAAAGAGTTCAGTGCTTGCATTTATTGTAAACAAAAGAAAACATACAATGTACAATACAATTCGAGAAGTTAACATTAACAGCAGCCCAATTTTTGGCTTTTGAGCTACAAATGGAGTCATCAAGAAGACACGCCAAACTACGACAGTAAGTGCACAAAACACCATTCTTCTCAATGAAGTGCAGGTTTTTGACACCATAACAACCGCACAGTGCAGTAGCGAACACAGTGGAAAACAGGCGTTGTGCAAATTGAGGGAACTCCGTTTCAGAAACATCCTTTTCATGAGGAGTCAATTTCAGTAGTGCTTTTCGTGGACTCAATAACAGACCCCTGCTGTTTTGAAATCAGTCTTTTCAAGCAGGCCACTTCTGCCGACAAATCCTCAATGCCCTGCTTCAAGTACAAATTCTCAGATTCAGAGTTGGCATACGAGTCATTTTCAAGGTCAACGATGAGTTTGTTAGGCACAGGTCTTGGTGAGTCTGGACATTGCCGGTATTTGTAGCTAGTTAGGGCCTCCTGGTGATCCTCGTGCCATTCCTTCGGTCGGTGATTCCAGTCCTGAACATTGGTCATCTGGAAGGACATCGGGCTAAGAGATGATTGAATGTACTCGGGTGTAGCACACTGACTCATTTGGTAGCGTCTTCTTGCAGACATGTCAACAGGAAAGGAGGACTTTCCAGATGATTCATAATCGGGATCGATTGCCTCCACTTTAATCTGGATGGCCCGGGCTTTGATCCTCAACTTGTGAGGCAAAGCTGAGGCACTGGAATCTGGCACTTTGAGAGTTGACACAATCACGCTCTGTGAATCAGACCTGGTTGGAACTGGACCCTTTGGGACCTGCTGTTCATCCTCATTATCGGAGGACTTGCTTACGGCGCCATCGTCGCCATCAGATGTTCGTGGCGAATTGCTAGACGATCTAGCGATTTGTAAGAACGGAGATGGCTGGGAGAAGTTCCCAGGAAAAGGACTACTAAGGTAGTTCCTGTAGAGTTCATAAGGACTGATCCTCTCTTTGGAGTACCTGCCAGTTTCCAGGGGTTCTTGTTTGATGCTGTCAGGGGATCTAGAAATATTTATTAGGGGGCTTCCCTGGGTAACTGTGCTAGAGTCAGATCCGTCGGACAAGGCGCTGTGAGGTGAGTGCTTGATGACCGAAATGCAGCTGCTGGTCAAACGCGTTGGCTCCAGATCACTTAGGTAGGAATCCTTGGTGGCACTGGGTGACATAAAGTCCTGGTAGAGCGCAGCAGTGGAAGTGGAGATGTTCTGCACCTCCTGAGCATAAGCGGCTGAGCTCACTAGACCAAACCTGAGTTTAAGTGACAAAAGCTCAGCTTTCAGCGATGCGTTCTCTTCCCCAAGGGCCATAAGCTTGTTCTCCAGAACCATGTCATTTAGTCTGCGCTTTTCCCGGGAGCGCTTGGCTGCTTCATTGTTCTTGCGCCTTCTCTCCCAATATAGGTTGTCTTTCTTCTCATCGGGTATGAACTCACGTTTCCGGCGACAGCTGGTGGACTTGGACTTGAAAGGTAGGGTGGACAGTTTGTGGTTAATCAGGTCCCTGTCTGTCCCTTGCAAAGCTACAGCCAGCACCAAGGCGTCCTCTCCACCGTAGGGCCCACTGCATGGGGGCTCTTTCTTAATGGCTTGCATATTACACAATGATGTCATCAAGACTGCATAAGCTCTTTAGTCGACTCTGGTTTTAAATAAACATCTCATCGTAGACCAAGTGCAATAAAAGTCATGTGTATCCTCTTCGTGAAGTCAGTTTCAGAGAATTCAGTGGTTATCTGGAGAGATAAAAACAGATACACATTAGACACATCATCATCTTACAGCATCTGGAGAATTTCTAGATCTTAGGCATTGGTGCTAAAGATGTGGCTGATAAAATCAGTCATTTTGCAGAACAAGAAAATGTCTGTGTCTACTTCACATGCGAGCAGCATGGTGCAGCGTGAATAAAAACAATAGAATTTACAATGTTCATTGAGTCTGTATACACGTGATGTGGAGTGACTCTATTTCTGATCAACTCAACTGACATGAAGGACACATTTGTAAAGCCTGGTTTATACTTCTGCGTCAAGTGACCGGCGTAACCCACGGCGCATGCAACGCGCGGAGCTGTGCATTGATTTATACTTCTGCGTCAAACACCGGCGTATGCTACGGCGCTGACGCATAGCCCTTCGCCGTGGCCATCGCCGTCACTGACGTGCACCTCTCAAAAAATGTAACTACACGTCGCAACGACGCGTAGCATAAGCTCTGTGATTGGTCGGCTTGGTAGCGCTGACGAGTCTGGGCGGGACCGAGAGGCGCGCGAATGGCGCGACGCCGCGCGAGCGATTGTTTACAAGTGTGGAGTCCCGTGAAGGAGCTCCGGATGGAAAGTTTTGTTTTGTGTTTACCTCATAGTTAAAGTTGTTGCACGTCCGCCGGTTCCTGCCTCAAAATGAGCGAGTTTGAGCCACTTGTACATCCCGGAAGTGTTCAGGAAATGCAAAAAAGTAGCGAAGAAACTTGACACAGAGGAACATTTACACCTCACTGCCAACTAGCGTTTCGGAAGTGTTAATGCAGACCGGCAGAGACAGCGCGCAGAAGTATAAATGCACAGCCACGTGCGTTGCCTGCGCCGTGGGTTACGCCGGTCACCTGACGCAGAAGTATAAATCAGGCTAATACTTCTGCGCGCTGTCTCTGTCGGTCTGCATTAACACTTCCGAAACGCTAGTTGGCAGTGAGGTGTAAATGTTCCTCTGTGTCGAGTTTCTCCGCTGTTGTTTTGCTTTTCCTGAACACTTCCGGGATGTACAAGTGGCTCAAACTCGCTTATTTTGAGGCAGGAACCGGCGGACGTGCAACAACTTTAACTATGAGGTAAACACAAAACAAAACTTTCCATCCGGAGCTCCTTCACGGGACTCCACACTTGTAAACAATCGCTCCATCAGGCTCGCACCATTCACGTGGCTCTCAGTCCCGCCCAGACTCGTCAGCGCTTCCAAGCCGACCAATCACAGAGCTTGCGCTACGCGTCGTTGCGATGTGTAGTTACATTTTTTGAGAGGTGCACGTCAGCGACGCCGAAGGCCACGGGGAAGGGCTATGCGTCAGCGCCGTAGCATACGCCGGCGTTTGACGCAGAAGTATAGATCAGCCTTAACAGTCACTTGGCCACATCCACAGTGTAGAGGTTTCCAGCTGATGCAGTGTGAAACAACAGAGATTGACCAAGAAACGCACAACACACCTATCAAAATCACCTGTATAGGCTCCCCTAAAGAAAGGTTACTTTTATAGACAGTATGTTTTAAGTAATTAAGAACTGAGTTGTCCCGATGTAAACTGACATTGAGTTTATATGTTATGTGTTAACTCTGTAGGCAGTAGAGAACCGTAGTGTTCTTGTGTGTACTGTTTGTTTACAAGTGACACTGGCAAATTGGCAATCATTTTTAAGGTTCCAGGAGAACAGGGATTTTATGACAACATTCTTGTCTGTATAGGATCTAACTTTAAATGGAAACAATAAATCAAAACCTATGCAACGTGTAAATGTAGTCTACCCCAGTGCCCCTGTAAAGTATCGAACCAAAGCTTGAGAAAACAACTGTGTGAGTGAACTGTACAAATGAATTAAACAATATAAACAATTCCTTTGGTTTTTTGCAAACCTGTTTGACCCATTAGACTAAAAAAGTATTCATTTGTGGTTCTGATCGTAAAAACACGCAGGTCAAAATTGCTAAAATATTCATGAAACATCATCAGGATTATTATTAGCAACGCCCTTGTGTTTGATTATATAAAGTCACCAACCAAAAGGTGACTTCTTTACAACAAGAGTAAATGAAGAATGTGTACAGTTCTTCAGCTTTTTAAAGTAAAAATAAAAATATTACATCCTAACATCAAGCAGGTCCAAACGTGCCTATCAAAACGTAATTTCCAAACTATGCTCTGCCCCATTATGTCACCATTTTAAGGCGGGTCGTGATCAAAGTAATGCATTGAGAGCACACACTCAGCCTTTCAAAGGGAAAGCGCTTTTATAACGTGGCCGTGCTTACATTCAATTCAATTGTGGAAACCCTTTCGAAGAAATGCGTTAATATGAAGACCGCTTTATTTTAGTTCAGCGACTTGTGAGGCAAATGTGGAGACCTTGTCATGGCAGTGACCGTGTAGATCAAAGAGATGAAATTACCTCATTTAACCCCGGCTATGGTCATAAACTTAAGTTTACCGTTGTAACTTAGCCGTGAGGTCGATCATAACACTATTAACAGATTGTAAACACAGGCGGGCTTGAAGTCGGGCTCCGGTACAGGCGCAGACTAACAGCACAGGGGAACAAAGGAATGCGCGCAGCATCACACGTGGCTGAACAGAGACAAATTAATCAATAAAAGGGCGCTAGAAAAATGCGATCGAAACATCTCTCAACTCGACAAACAAGGAACATGATTATATTATCTCTGCTCTGGTGGTTTACGGCAACAAATTATTTCTCAAAGTCAAGGGGTGCGCGTATTCAACCGTAATCTCCAATGAATAAATAGATATGATGACAAACTTAATTAGTTGTAATAAAGTGATAGGATTACTTTGAAATAACAGCTTTATAGGAAAGGCGTACAGGCACAATGCCCTTGTTGTGTTATTTGACAGGCCTTTATTGCATTCACCCCATCCCGACTGAGACACTCCGGACAGCCTCATCTGTGCGCGTGAAACATTACCCAAACGCATTGTCATTAGAAATATCAGATTTTTTTTTAAGTCGTTTAAGACGTCGTGCCATCGCAGTCTTTTTGATCAGAAGTGTCCCAGCTTTCGTTATTGTGCAAGGACTGTAAGATGATCAGTCACTATTACACAATAAATGCAAACAAGCTTTATGGAACGCAGACCAAATGAATATTACGCACGGTATTATGAACGTGCATCAAAGCGAGCGCGTGTCACATATTCAGTGTGCCAGCGCAATTCTACACATGTAAGGCTTTGTGATTGATATATAATATTTATTTTACAACTATTTGATTTATATTTAAATAATTACACAAAGTATGCATATTATATGCATGACCTGAGAGGCTGATACACCCACCCAATATGCAGACACTGGGCTATCCCGTCTCCCAATCTTATATCTGGGGTACATTAAAAACATTATAAATGTGTATTTTAAAAACATTGTATGAGTGATACCAACAACAGCTCAGGAGCGCTAAAGTCAAAAAAGATATTGCATCACTGATATAATAATACTCAACATAGAAGTACTGCTAAATGACGCCTTGAAAGTTGCTTTACTGTATCAATCTGTTATAACTCATCTACCGGCTCAAAGAGCCCAACCAAACCCAATCTAATCACAGCGAAAGAAGAAAACATTTACCTCTAGTAACCAAAACCCCACTTAGATGGAGATCCGGAATAAATAATGCGCGTGAAAACATTAAGAAGTGTTTCATCAGCTGCAATAAAATCCCATCTGGAAATGATACTTGTGTTTCTCCTTTGCGTTTTCCTGCCGGAGTGGCTGCTGTTCGTGGATCTGTGTTAGTAGGTCACTACTGAAGTGTATTGGCAGCGCGCTTTGACTGGCACTTCTGCGAACCAATCGAAACGCGGCATCTTCCGATTTGAGCCAATGATTCGCTCCTCGTTTTTAGAAGCCTTCTGGCTGGCGCACATAAGCAATGATGACTCCATAAGAATGAACTGTAATATACTCAACATAGCAAAGAGTCTTAAAAATAGACGATGCAAATGTTAGCTAGTCTTTTCTTCTATTAAGTGCTTCCCATTGACTTTCTTAAAACAAGATTCAAACGAAATGTATTCATGTAACTATTAACATAATTATTTTAGCGTTAAGTATTGGGAACTAGCCTATAATGTTAGTGAATCTTGATTTTATATATACTTCATTTATAATATTATATAATTTAATTATTTTTAGTATTAATTTTATTATATTAATTATTACCCATTTAATTCTAGATGACTTGTATGCTGTTATTACAAAATGCCAAAGACATCAAATAAAAACATGGTATTCAAAGAAACCAGTTTATGCTGATTTATATTAATGTTATGTATTATTAATATTATTATTATTATGCTTTAAATGACAGCGAATCGATTCCCTTTAACCGTTTTTTTTCATCATTACAAAACTCAATGACCTCCGCAAGCTTTATTTTCCCCAATTACCAAACCTAGTTTGACTTATAGGTGTTGTGTAATTGTCAATTTACATAATTTATGGCTCTTTAATAGTCGATATGATATAACAGGTGTGGATGTGATGTAACCTAAAACCAAGGAGTTGCACAACGTGGCGCCCAGGATGACCTATATTAAATAATATGTGTGCGACTGCGCCATCCAGTGGCATAACAATATATAATATTTCATTTGCGCTGTGTTATGAGTGCACATTCAGAAACTATTTCATAAAACAGTCATACTTTACAATAAGAGTTTCATTAGGTAATTTTAGATCATGAGTTCACTGTCAGCATTTAAGAATGAGTAATAAGTAACTATTTATAAATTAAACTAATAATTTATTCATTTTCCTTCAGCTTAGTCCCTTTATTCTTTAGGGGTCGCCACAGTAGAATGAACCGCCAACTTATGTTTTACACAGCAGCCCTTTCAGAAGCAAATCAGTTCTAGGAAACATCTATACACTCTCATTCACACACATACACGATGGCCAATTTAGTTTATTTAATTCCCCTATAGTGCATGTCTTTGGACTTTGGAAACCGGAGCACCCGGTTGGAGGAAATCCATGGGAACATAGGGAGACAAACACGACGGCCAATTTCACCAATAGCGCATGACTTTGAACTTTGGGGGGAACCGGAGGAAACCCACGTGAACATGGGGAGAACATGCAAACTCCACACAGAAATGCCAATTGACCAAGCCAAGGCTCGAACCAGCGACCCACTAATTATTGACTAATTTTATTATTAAAAATCCATAGTTAATACACTTGAGTAAATGTGAACTGTTAATCAACGGCTTCATTCAGAGAAATAACTCATTCATTCATTTTCTTTTTGGCTCAGCCCCTTTATTAATCAGGGGTCACCACAGCGGAATGAACCGCCAACTCATCCACCATATGTTTTACGCAGATGTTTTCCATGCAGCTGCAAATAGGAATAATACTGTAATAAATTCCTTGTGAGGTGAGGCAGTGGCGCAGTAGGTAGTGCTGTCGCCTCATAGCAAGAAGGTCGCTGGTTCGAACCTTGGCTCAGTTGGTGTTTCTGTGTGGAGTTTGCATGTTCTCCCTGCCTTTGCGTGAGTTTTCTCCGGGTGCTCTGGTTTCCCGCACAGTCCAAAGACATGTGGTACAGGTGAATTGGGTAGGCTAAATTGTCCGTAGTGTATGAGTGTGTGTGGATGTTTCCCAGAGATGGGTTGCGGCTGGAAGGGCATCCACTGCGTAAAAACTTGCTGGATAAATTGGAGGTTAATTCTGCTGTGGCAACCCCAGATTAATAAACGGACTAAGCCGACAAGAAAATGAATGAATGAATAAATAAATTCCTTGCTTGTTCATGTCAGTAAACACAATAACAAATGGAAGCTTATTGCAGAGTTTTACCAATAATAAAAAAACAATAATAAATTTTGCACATGCATTTTGAAAGCAAGCGAGTACACTCAGAAATAAAGGCGAGCTGTCACTGGGGTGGTACCTTTTTAAAAGGTACACATTTGTTCTTAAAGGGTTCATATTGGTACCTCAAAAGTAGAGGGAGATCGGGCTGAAACACAGGAAGAGTTGTAACTACCAATTCCACAAATCAGGGATAAGATGGGGGTCATGTAACATTTTTAGTTTCCTCAGGTTAATTTAACAATCACACATGGAGATTTTCCAGTTAGTTTTGCAATATCTCCTAAACCTACCATATAAAATTGAATTCTGGGGTAAATAATAACAAGGTAATATTTTGTTTAGTACATCTGCCATTGTAGATGATGTTGTATGGGTTATATCAGGTCAGACTGTAGTTTCTCTAGTAAATAATGGTGTATCAACCTCCTGCTAATTTCAAAGCACCATGCTAATACAGCTAGCTAAATAATGGGTGACAGTGGCGGGGTAGGTTGAAACACGAGCTTTGAAAGTATACAAACACTCACACACATACATATGAATGTGCACATACAGGCATGCACAAACACACACAATATACACTTCCAGTATTCACATATATTGTATTGTTGCAGTCATTTATTTACAATTAAACTGTTGTTTGGCTATCGCTTGTAGTACGCTTGTGCATTTTGTCTACCTGTTACAACTCACCCTATGTGTTACAACCTAGCCAGTAGTGGGGTAGCTTGTAAGAAATGACCACTTTGTATTTGTCATCATTGATTAAGTCTGTGATATAGTTTAAGAAAATTAAATTGTTGACGTTTGTAGTAGACAAATGCGAGTACTTTGCCTAAAAGTTTCAGTCATATAGCTAAAAAAACCAAAAAAAAAAAGGTAGTTGTAGGTCCTAAAGAAAAAATTGTGTTACAATCATCCCCGGACTACCCTATATATTAGTACCTAAAAATTTAAGAGGAACACTTTGGTGCTTATTTTTAGGTACTAGTACCCTTGAGATATTAATACGGACATTTAAGGTACAAATTTATACCTTTTAAAAAGATACCACCCCAGTGACAGACCGAGTACCTTTATTTCTAATAGTGTAGTAAGAATAAAAGTTTAGCAATGGATAAAGCATAACACAAAGCACTCACTTGTGCGGAATACCTTTTTATTTAAGAGGTATTGTAACTAAAATATTCACAGTGCAAGTTAAGTGATTTCTTGAATAAAAACGCAGTTAAGCAATACAATCAGGAGCACATTTGTAAAGAGGAAAAATAAACGCACGGTTTCCTTGCATGGTTTCATTATGATGAAAAGTACGCGGACGCAAAGCGTGCGTTATCAACTTTGTAGCGCAGTTTGTGAGGAAGCAGAACTGACTTTTTGGTCCCTCCGTTTGTTTGCATTGCGCCTTCGCGCGTGGCTCCTGTCTGCCGCGCGTAATTCTGTGCCAAGGGCAGTGTTTTAGGGCTGCTGCATCCACGCGTCTGGTTGTTCGGTGCACTTGTGGAGTCTGGCAGGCCAGAGTCGCTTCCATGCGCAAAACTTGCATTCCTCCTGTAAGCTCCGAAGGTGCATGCATTCGTGCCGTCACCGTGTCTTCTTACAGGATTATAACCATCTAATAAACTGGTGCGCCGACTGGTATTTGGCACGGGGTATGAAACCAAATCAAAAACCGAATTCAAATGATTTGTTTGATTACACCTGCAACAACCAGTAAACGGGCAATGTTGAATCAAAGTGGCTGGAAATGACGGATAACATTCATTTGGGAGTCCAAAAGAAAATCCAGCTGGATGATTTGTAGCAGCGCGGTGGTGGTGCACTGCAGAAAGAGCAGCCTTTAGCTTGTCGTTTTCCCGCTGGAGCTCGACGGCGCGCGTCTCCAGAAGATGCTCCTCCATCCTCTTGCGCTGGCGAGACTTTTTCGCCGCTTCGTTATTACGATTCCGCTTGAGCCAGTAATTACTGTCCTTTAGCTCATCCGGCGTAAATTCTCTTTTCCGTCGCGTGCCAGTGTTCGCGAGGCGTGTTGGCATCGCGTTCAGCTGGTAGGCATCCCGTAAATCACGAACGCAAGCCAGGTCGTCAAGCGCGGAGCAACAAGCACCTGTTGACATCTCAGCAGGCAGGATGAGGGCCAGTATGCAAGTGTAAATTTGTCAAAAAAAAGTAGAGAATATGTCTTTTTTCAGTCCCGCCTTCCTTGGGAAGTGGCGGGAGATTAAGAACACCTACTTTACAGTCATTGGTTAACATCAACCTGCACACAAAGCTCACTTTTAGAGTACATATTAAACGTTTGTGCTCATTTAAAGGTGCTGTATGTAAGTTTTTGACTCTTCTAAAGCATAAAAGTACCATAATATGTTTGCAGTTATTTCAGAAACATGCTAAGTGAACATACTTGTTTATCTGGAAAAACAATAAAAATGCGTTTTCCGTGCTGGAACACAGTCTTTGTTTATGTTCTTTTAACCCGCACAATGCCAGTTTAGCCAATTATATTTCAGCACTCCGGGTTGCCTTGGTGGAAAACCGCGTATTTGATTCATCCATTCAGAAATGCTCTGAAAGCATGCGACCGAAATGCGACCTCCGATGGTCTAAAACAGACTCCAAAATGAGACAGATTCAGTTGCGCATGAGGTTATTAATTAGCCAATGATATAAATAGTATTAACATAAACATTAGGTGAGCGGATCACATTATAACCACGTGTCCTAACAACACGCTTCATGAATAGATACGCAGTGATAAGTAATTTGACTGTTTGCACCAGACGAAACAGGACAGAAAATGAAATACAGCCATTCAGAAGCACAGAATATGCACTCACCCACGAAATGGTAAGGTTTATAATCGATTTAATATACATTAACCCTCTTTAACGTTATTAAATGCACATGCTGAATTACGTGTTTAGTTCTAAAGTTCCATTTCAAACGATTTCGATTTTCGAGATCTGAGGTGAACTATCTGCTTCTACTTTCAGTATACGACAATAAATGTCATGCAAAATGGCATTCAAATTCACATTGTTAGCATTTAACACTAAAATAAAGCACATGAGGTGATCGTTGTTATAGTTTTCTGTTGTTATAGTTGTCTGTTGTTGCCTTTTAGTTTGGAGAATAGTCCTTCTATCGCGTGCCGCTGCTTTTATTTAGAATACGGTTTAAATCACTCACTCCTCAATCTGGCAACCTGAGCTCCGGTTTGTTTTGATCCAGGAGTGCAATACCTAGTTCAACCACTGGGTGTCAAACTTGCATACTGCACCTTTAATCACATCGAAGCAACATGATCTACAGTCTCAATTCTGGACGGCAGGAAACTCCACAAGGATCTCGTATGATGTATTACTTTATTGTATCTGCGCGTGGCTGGATGACAAAATATAGGATTGATGTTTGTTAACATCTTGATAGAAAGCAAGTTTCTGGTTGGAATGACTTTTAAAGTAATACTAAAGGCTAAAAAATCTGCTTAAAAATGAGGCATAAGAACAATACACACCAGGTACACTTCTTCAATAAAATCAAATGGCATAAATTACAAATCTTTACAACGTTTTTATAAAAGTAACATCTAAAACTGGACAAATGGGCATCAATGTCTTTTAGAGTTCAATTTCAGGATGCGTGATCATCATTTTCAGTGCCCTCAAGCAAGAAACCCATTAAACGTAAGGGTTGTTAATGAAGTAAAAGAATTGAACTCTTGTTCTTGATGATGCTGCCATATATGAAGTGGTAACATTAATGAATAATACACACTAAAATGCTTGAAACGATGTTTGGTGTTGCACAGCAACGGTAAGAATATGCATTCTTCTGAACAGCTTTGCAACAATTTGATTGAAACAACCAGACCAAGTCCATTGTTGTAGACTGTATCACATCATCTAGCGACCCCAGTGCAGCAAGTCTGAACGTTCAATTCTTCATCATAGACTGGAAAAACTCCAGCTCACAAGCGGAAATCTCGTAGAAAAACCCTCCAACAGCCTAATGTCCTTATCCATCAGTGGCTGCCGATAACACAAATAAAACCTCATAAATAACACAACATCCAGGTGTCACTTACTGGTTTCCCTTCACTTTTTAAACCTGTACATCAGAGAAAAACATCCAAACATTACATAGCAGAGAACCATTCTTCTCATCTGGCTAAAAAAATAAGATCGTCTTATGCGTCAGAGTTGATTTCATTGTCCTCTGTGTGCGGGCTGTCATTGTCCCCCAGGAGCTCAGTCTCTGGAACCGACAGGTCCTCGTGGTGTAGGCCTTTCTGAGACGCCCCATCTGCGAAATCATCCTCCGTTGCCTTCAGGTCTTCATTCATGAGGGCGACCTTATCTGTGCCTGATCCATTAGATGGTGCTGTGGTCACGTATCCAGTGCTGGTGGAGCCGCTGCCGCTATGGTGCGACCCAGCCTTAGCCACCATCTGCGGGTGCATCTGTTGAGGTGGCATCTGCATGGGGATCTGCATGGGGTAGAAGTTCTGGAGATACGGGTAAGCCGGCATTGGCTGATAGCCATTGACTGGGATGTAGAGTTGAGGTGGCACCATTGGCCGCATCTGGCCTTTCATGGACACAAACTGAGGCTGAGGAAAGGGTGATGACTTCTTGGGACTAACATAGCGGGCATTGCTGATATTACTGACGGGACTCGTGCTGAGGGAGCTGGTTTGAGTGGTGTTGCTTGCTCCTGATGTCTGAGCGGAGCTGTTGTAGTTGGATAAGCTCTCCCATGTGCGCAATCGTGCGTGGATGTCTTTAAACCGTGGTCTTCTTGAGGGAAACTCGTTCCAGCACTCTAGCATCATCGTGTATATCCAGGCTGGACAGTCGTCTGGGCAGGACAGCACTTGTCTGTTGCGTACCATCTCGATCACATCTTGATTTGAGTAGCCACAGTAAGGCTGAAGGCCGTAGCTGAAGATCTCCCAAAGCACCACGCCGTAGGACCAGATGTCGGAATCGGTTGAGAACTTCCCGTATAGGATGGCTTCCGGGGACATCCAGCGGATTGGGAAAGGACTGGCACCCATAAGTTTGTAGTAGTCCGCGGAGTAGACCTCTCTGAACAACCCGAGGTCCAGGATCTTAACATTGAGCTTATCGCAAACCAGAATGTTTCGAGCGGCCAGATCTTTGTGCACCACATGGTGACTGGAAAGATACTCCATTCCAGCTGCTACCTGTGTGACGATGTGCAGGAAATCGGCCTGCTCCAGTGTGGATTTAACCGTTTTGTCATCATCCGAGCTGCCGACGTCAGAGTGCGGTGAACGCATGACCAGGAACTCGTGGAGATCTCCTTGGCCCGAGTAGCTGAAGATCATGCTCATTGGTTGTTCTTTTGTAATCACTCCTAGAAGACAGACAATATTGGGATGCTGCAGACGGGAGCGGAGCATCGCCTCATGCCGGAACTCTTCCCGCAGCGGTCCCTCGTCCTTGTCTTTGACCGTCTTTATAGCCACCACCTGGGTTTGTTCTCCTGGAGCTGTACCATAGAGGTGACCTTTGTAGACCTTTCCAAAACGATCCTCTCCAAGCTCTTCCATGAATCGAACTGCCGACAAGTTGAGTTCTCGTAACTTTGCCTAGAAATGAAAGAAAATAAGGTGTTTTAAATTTGTTTTGATCAGTTTAAAAGGCAAAGTGTCTTGTTACTCATCAGATGTAATCTGTTTGTTAATTATATATCGTGATAATTATCGTTATCGAATTATCGCCCAGCCCCACCTTTTCAGAAAGAATTATGATGTTTAACAATTTTATAACCTAATACAATGCAAGATTACCTGATGTTTGTGCTGATTAAGCAGCGGCAGCTCCATCTCCTGACTCGGCGAGGCCGTGAGCTGTCTGCGTGTTGGAGTGTCAACAGACTCCTTCTGTTTGTTGCGGCACATGCAGATCAAGAAGAACAAGCAGGCAAAAACCAGAGGAGTGGCTACACTGGGGATTAAGATGTACAGGAGCTCCTTTTTCATTTTCTCCGGAGGATCTGGTGACCGAAGCATACAGAAAAAGTCAATACATTTGCTCAAAATGGAGGGTCTGATTATTAATGCTCTACTACTTACTGCAGGGCGGAATGTCACAGAGATCCACTCGAACATTCGGGTCCAATGTGAAGCACCACGGGCTCTCCATTTGCCCTCCAGGGTTCCTGCAGAAGTTGTGTCCTCCTCTGAGTTGGGGGTACTCGATAGGGCTCAAGTGATGGCTGTGCGGATACTGCGCGCTCCAGGGCTGACACTGGAAGCCGGATTTGGTGACGCTGACTGTGCCTTTGTAGTTGCCACCGCTTTCGTTGTAACAGCTGTGATCTGGGGGTGAATCTTTAAGAAGGATGGAAAATTGTTCAGGATTTTCTCGCAAAACATGAAGTCAAACAGTGAAATTAATTAAGTGAAATGACAAGCAGTGAAAAAGAAAAAAGGAAAAGAATTGTAATTTATTAATTAGTTTTAAAAATGTGCGCTTTTACTTTCCTGTGTCGGTGCTGTGTCGGTACTTTTCCTCCACTACTTATTTTCAAATTGCAGTCACTATTATTTCTTGTCTATGGGGATTGGCTAAAGTAGAAAAATCAGTCCTGCGATTCCTGTCCAATCAAATCGCACATGGAAAGTAAATCACATCATGCTAAACAACCTCAACTTTATCAACTGCTGAAAAAAAGTCCAAAAGGATGTGCAAAATCTTCACATGCAATGAGAAAATGAAGGATGAAGGATGTCGACTGTATGATGACTGAAATCACCAAACAGCCCAAACAATAACTAAATGGAATGAATGAAGAATGGAAGGAAGGACCGAACTAATGAAGGAAGGACCAAACGAATGGAGGAAGGATTCAAGGAAGAACTGAACAAAGTTAGTAAGGAAGGAAGGAAGGAAGGTAGGGAAGGAACGGAAGTAAGAAAGGAAAAAACGAAGGAAGGAAGGGAAGAATGGAAGGGAAGGAACGGAAGTATGTAGGTAAGAAAGAGAAAAACGAAGGAAGGGAAGAACAAAAGAAGGAAGGAAGGGAACGACGAAGGAAGGATGGAAGGGAAGGAACGGATATTAGTTTGTATGGATTTACAGGTTTCTGTTATGTTGAGCTTTGTAGGTTCACCATTTTTATTTAATTATTTAACCAGGAATATCCCACTGAGAAATCTCTCTTCTACCAGTGAGTCTTGAAGCTCATTCCACACAATGCATACTTAGAGAATGCAGATCGACCTCACTGTGTAACATAAGGCATTTTAAGCAAGAGTATATCTACTAATCTGGTATTGTAAGTATTTGAAAATTACTCTACAAATTTGATATACCAACTAAAGCTTTAAAAATACAAACTAAGATTTGTTGTTTTCTCCTGAACTGTAATGAGCTCCATTCTGTCATTTTATACAAATTACTTTGGTGTGTGTGTGTGTGTGTGTGTGTGTGTGTGTGTGTGTGTGTGTGTGTGTGTGTGTGTGTGTGTGTGTGTGTGTGTGTGTGTGTGTGTGTGTGTGTGTGTGCACTTGAGTCAGAGATGAAGACTAAAGTTATAAAAAATAGTCTGATAAATAGATTTTTTTTAAAGTGTGTTAACCTCTTAAGGCCCAGGTGTTTTTTTTTTTTAAAGCATTTTTTATTTCTCTTTGCTATTTTGGCTTATTGGAACCTAATTAGAATAAAAATCGAAGTATCATTTTTTGATATGACGTACTTTTAGAGAAAAATGATGTCCATATATGCGAACTCGCGGTCCGAATTTGCATAAAACACTTTCCTGAATTTTTTAAATGCCTTTTTAACCTAGAATTTCTTTTTTCTTGAACTTGCTTTGACTATCAGAGAGCAAAAAAATCCTATTTTGGACAGTTAAAAATAGTGTTTGGGACATTTCATGTGCAGCAAAACAGGTTGCAGGATGACACTGTATGTCTGTAACAAAACCTAAAACATTCAAAGTATTTTAAACAGCCACTTAAGAGCTAAAAATGTGCTGTCCACATATGTGGCCACTCAGGCCCTAGGAGGATAATATACTCAAATGTTAGAGGCAATACGTTTCCACAAATGCTTCGAGTATTGTGTCAGGTTTTACAGTGTACTATTCAGAGTTGTAGGCAATCATGTCTAGACTATTACTATATTTAACATCCACAAGAGGGCCCTCTTGCTATAATTGTGGTTCATTGAAGCTGCTTGGGAGGTAATTACATATATTCTCCCCTGAGTTTCTCAGGGTGTCTTACATTTTCAAAAAAATCACTGAAATATATGCTGTTGAAGTGATGTAATGCGTTTTATATCATTTTGTACAGGTCTTCATTTTCTTTTGACCATGTAAAGCTACCTAACACCTATCCAATCATCAACAATCCATCTAAAAAAAAAATTTTTCTACAAAAGTTACATTTATTAACTTCATTTACCACTGTGGTATTATTATCTTCCTTCTATCCTTACAATAACGTGTGTAAAAGGGTATTTATAGCTACCTGGTGGTGAGGACACAGACTGTTTTGGTTTGTAATAGTTTTTAAAAAAAGTTATGCTGAACAAAAAGTAGATGTATATAACTAGAGTTGGCTTGTATTTTGACACATTATTTAAAATACATGGCTAAAAAAAAAAACTAAACTTGATTATTTTTAGTAGTCCAAGTAAAAATCTTGATCCCACATTATATTAAGGGGTGCTTTCACACCTAGACTTTTGTCTCGTTTGCCCAGTTTGCACGGTTTGTTTGGCATATGTGAAACCAGCAACCGCGCTCGGATCCGCCCAAAATGAATCGGTCCGAGAACGCCTGAATGAGGTGGTCTCGGCTCGATTGAAACAAACTCTGGAATGGATCGATTGTTGTAAGAAAGCAAAATGATCCAAGCCCAGCTATATCACAGTATATTATGGATATGTAATATAGATATGTTTCATGTTAAATACGAAAGTGAAAGCATGTTGAACTATTAACGAGAGCTGTTTACCCATTAGGAACATTAACCGAACTGCAGTCTAGCCAAAAGCTATGCATATAGTCTTACCTATGATTTATATCTGGTGCAACATCTGTGGGCGTCACCATTCAAAATTAAAGCACAGCTTTCCGCTTATAATGTCTTATTGCTCATCAATCTAAAAAAAAATTTTTTTCTACAAACCCTAAAACTCTGACCAATGTAAGGAGAGTTAAAGAGCCCATATTATGGGTTTTTGAAAATTCCCCTAATGTAGTGTGTAACACAGCTCTAAGTGAAGTGAAGTATCCAGCTAAGGCTTAAATCTGTAAGAATACAGTGTTTAAAACGGTTGATTCATCTATAAAAGAGTCGACTCATAGTGCTTCAAACGAGTCGTCTTGATAACGAGTCATTAGGTGTTTCGCCATGACGTACGAACGAAACCAAGTTATTCACGTGCACGCGCAAACCCGGGAGATTTCAAACCTGAGGCCCCGCCCTCTGACGCAGAAACCCAGACACACCCACACACCCACAAACACACGCACACAAACATGCCGGTCGATTGAAGTCACACTGGAGATGGATATTATATCGAGTCTCTACCCAAAGATGAAACCTCAGCATTATAACCAAGCAGTTGGAAACTACTGGAAACTTCTGCAAACTACATGCTACAAAGAATACTTCATCGGCGTTTGTTAAAAGAAGGATCAGTAAAGAGTAACTTTATGATGAACGTCAGGATGGGTTTCTTCCTCTATTTCTCAAGTGTAAGTACGTGCGATTAAAGTTGTTGCCTCGTTGACTCTGAATCAATTCACAGATGTGAAAGCACCCTAAGTGGCCTTAACTACAATGTGTACTTCATCAACTTTTTAAATACAATGTAATTACTGTGTTAATAATGTGGTATTAAAGTGGAATATATGTAACGTTAGGGACAGGAGTGATGGTGTGGGTAGGTTTAAGGATGTAAGGGATGGTCAACACTGTAATTATAAATGTAATTACAGTTGTAATTACATGCAGGTATTTAATCAAGCATAAGTACAATGTAAAACATGTATTTACACAATATGTACATTATAACAAATGATTAAATTGAGCGGAAGTACATATCAGTTAAGGCCACTTAATATAAAGTGGAACTAGATTCATTTGCACAGAACATTAGAAGAAATCCTTAGCATTTTAGTCTGTAAATGTCAGAAATTTTCCATCATAATGGTTTAAAAAAGTCTTAAATTTGCCTTTTAAAACCCTGGTTTTCTTTGGTTATGAATATAGCTGATTGGCTGTGGTGTAGAGTTGATGAACATACATTGTGGTGGCAGGCCGATGCGGATGCAGCTGGAGGCGTCGGGTGATCCGGGGTGTGGGAGCAGGCTGCAGACGGGCAGCTCCAGCTGCATGAGGATGAGCGGGTTAGAGCGTGCGATGGTGTACTCCGCATTGCACAGGTCATTCTCCAAAGCCTCGCACTCGTCCCGGCACAGCTGGCGCCGGCGCGGACCTCTCGTGCCCTCCTCACATAACGGGAAGACGTAATAGCAGAAGGACGGGATGGCAAACTCGGAGCACTGGTCAGAGAGCTGCGTCGAGGTGCCAATCATCGTGAAGGCCGCTGGAGAACAACACAAGAAGGATGAATAATGAGGAACATGTCTGCGGTCATGACAAGTAATTGATGACAGACCGTTCAATTATTAGTGAGTAATACACACATGAGATGGTCATCCAGCAATGAGTTATTTTCAAGCAATCCAATGGACAGTTGTCATGTTTTTCCTCTTCAAACAGCTATTTTCCTAAGACCCACTCAAATTACATAACTTTCTCCCCAATTTTGGCAAGATTTGCTTGACATAGGGCGTCACAGGGATTTGTAAATGACAAATAGGCATCGGGACTCAAGGTTTAATCATTTATTCTTAAGTACACTGTAATAAATCCTGGCTGCCTTACATTTTTACGCTGAATCAAATAACCATATGAGTGCATTGAACTTTAATTATGTTAAACTGACTTGCATAACTTATACAATTAAGTTACAACATGATTAACTTGATTAATAAGTTTCCATGACCTAAAAACATTTGCTGTCAGGACTAATTGGTCATATCATTTTTTACAGTGTTGTGTGTCAACAACCGATGGCTTGTCTGCAACTCTTTACAGTCTAGCAAAAGGGTGTCCAAAATCGATCCTGGAGTGCAGGGCTGCTTCCGAAACCGCCTACTACTCAGTAGGTACTGCATTTGAATTTAAACGTACTACTTGGCCGTCAGAAAAGTACGTTTTATACAGTATGAATGTGAAAAGTATGAATGGAATTCGGACGTACTACATCCGCCATTTTATCATGGTCACGTGACCTAGCTGCGTCAGTTGCGTCGTCTCACTTCTATTCATGAATTCTCTCACGGGGCATTATGGGATAGCGCAGCGTGCATGGGATGCGCACTTCAGAATCTCGCCGGAAGTAGTAAGTCATCCGGGTACTTCTCGCCTACAGATTTTCAAATTCTATGAATTCGGACATACTACTCGGCTCGCATACTGATTTTAGCGTATAATATAGTATGGAAGTATGCGGTTTCGGACGCAGCCCAGGTGTCCTGCAAAGTTTAGTTCCAACCCCAATCAGACACTTCTGGGTTAGCTAATACTAGGCTAGAAACATCCATGCAGGTGTGTTGAGCCAACTTGGAGCTAAAATCTGCAGGACACCAGCCTTCCAGGATCAAGTTTGGACACCCCTGCTCTGCTTTTTTTTTTTACATCCATCCATAACATGGACGGGTTCCATCACATGGGAGATGTTGACCAATAGGAGCACAGAATCTTTTTCATGCACAGCTTTTAAAATGGTGATATTAAAAGGGACTGTGCTGCTGGGTGAACATGAAATGAAAGAACGCATTGTGGAGTTTTTGCTCTTGCCTGTATGATGTGTCAGAAACTTTGATTACATGGACATCAATAATTAAACTATTTGCCTTAATCTGAATAAAACAATAATATGATTAAGGTGTTTACATGAGCTGCTTTTTGACTGTTCCTTTCATGATCCTGTTTTACCTGTTATAGCACATAAATCGATTATTGTCATTGCGTCAGTACACTATCGGCTACGGAGTTTCATATAATATCGGGTGTTTTATTTTTCATGTGTCGACTTTAACTGCAGTTTGGCACCTTCACTTTCATTCAGGAACATTTTATGCATGCCCCCATGACAAACGAGTGTAGTTTTAATGGAATTTGATGCCGCATGCTGTAAATGGAAAAAAAAAATTCGGCATTTCATGATGCAGTTGTCCATGAGAATAGTGTCAAACAGCTGTGTGTATATAGACTATTCTGTCACACAATGCAGTGTAAGTCCTACACGATGGTAGTAGTTTGATTGCAGTGTTTACATATCTGTACTGCACTTTAATAATGCGACTAAAATCTGCATACTCCACGTCTGAATTTGATTTCTGTTTAGTTTGATAAACGGATTAAATTAATCAAAAATCGCTGTTTACATGGTAGACTCTTAAACAGATAAGTTTGATTATTCCCAACAAGTTTGATGTGTTAAATGACTCTCTTCCTACTGAAAAAACAAAAGTTGGATCCAAGATGTCCGACTTCAAAATGGCCCCCGTGGTCACCACCCATCTTGGAAAGTTTGCCCCCTCACATATACTAATGTGTCAAAAACAGAGGGTTAATATCAACAACTATTCCCATTTTATTAAGGTGTATACATAGAAATGGCCCACCCTGTACTTATAAAGAATGGGAATCGAAACATGTATGTTTTAAGGACACCCTCAGGACCGCACAATGCAAACCAATGCCAATTATAGAATCC
Organism: Danio rerio; assembly: GCF_052040795.2. NCBI lineage: Eukaryota > Metazoa > Chordata > Actinopteri > Cypriniformes > Danionidae > Danio > Danio rerio. The sequence goes on along the minus strand of NC_141030.1, from coordinate 5,694,034 downwards.
AATTGATTAAAGAATCTGCATTGTAGACCTCATGTAATGAGTGATTGCAAAGCAATGTGTAGTTTGGTTCCCATATTTGGTACCAACAAAATGTCAAGATTTTATCTATACAAAACAATCTGACAATGACTGTTGTAACTGACAATAAATTCATGTAGCCTGATTAAGGCTTTGCTCATGTCATCCCAAGGCTTTTGTTTTGTTTTATTGACAGGTGTAAGTTGTGAAATAGCCAAAATCATTTGGCGTAGTGATTTGAAGCTGTAATGTGGTCAAGACTATAGACCAGTGGTCACCAAACTTGGAGGGCCGGTGTCCAGCAGATTTTAGCTCCAACCCTAATCAAACACACCTGAACAAGCTAATCAAGGTCTTACTTGGTATACTTGAAACATCCAGGCAGGTGTGTTGAGGCAAGGTTGGAGCTAAACCCTGCAGGGACACCGGCCCTCCAGGACCAGGATTGGTGACCCCTGCTATAGACTGTAAAAGATATGGACGTAGTATTCGTGACGTCACCCATCATACCTGCCAACACTCACGTTTTTGGTAGGTATGTCACCCATAGGTTTCTGAAGAACCCAAAAGAAGCTACCAGTAGGCGTGGCCAACCATCGCCATTTTGTTCGTGTGTTATCGCACTGACCGTGGCATCCAAAACAAGGGCAAAGAGGCGGAGTGTGAGCGGCGCTACAGACGGCTGCTATCATTTTGCTTAGACATGCTTTTCTATGGGAGATCGATTAATACTTAATACCTTCGATTAGTTTGTGTTCTGGCCACATGTGCCTGGTTGTACACTATATCAATAAAGTGTTTAGACTTTTAAAAACACTGCTGTAATACATTGAGCCACTAAACATTGTTCTTACGATGTTTTTCTACTGGTGGAAAACACAAATTACATCCAAACACTTCAATTATAATCTGTGCTAGTAAATGCAAGGCATTCAGATGATTGTTTTAGAGCCTACAGCTAATCAATCTGTCAGATTCTGGAGTGCAATACAGCTCTTAAGAAGAATGCAAATGATTTTAAATAAAACAAATACATTTATAGATATAGTATATAACTATATTATTTCACTCACCTGGGAAATAGAGGCCACGTGAATGGTTTGTGAGCACAGTTAAGTGCACACAGCATCCCATATCATCTGATAATTGTAGGAAATAATTCCAAAAGGCAACTGACTGTGTAAAGCCACATAAAACAAAACAAAAATACGAGGAATATGTCGAGTTCAGCGGCTAATCAGCCGGAATCAGCTGAGGTGAAGTGACGGCGACCAGCTAGACCTAGCTGTCACTCAAGTGTTCACGCCCTTAATTATGCAGACTTAATAATACCTAATATAAAGGAAACGGATGAGTTTTAAAAAAATTCACCCCCCTCACAGTTGTCATGAAGAGCTATATGCACCAAAATAGTTCTTTGCACCAGGCTGTAAACACCTTTTTTTTGCTGTATATTTGGCCATTTTAAAAGTGTGGTCATTAGAAATTTGCTCTATTATGGAGCCAGGACTAGCAGAATTTTGATGAATTGCAGTTTCAGTTACTTCCGTATTCACGACGAAGAGCGGGAGGTTGCCACTTGGTCAAGACCTACTTGGAACTACCTTCGCTGTGAGTTTATATGAACATGATTGAACACTTCTAGGATGTTCAGAATCCATCAACTCAGCCCGGTAGTATATATGCAGAAATACCGTGCGTATACTCACCAGTGATGCGGTTTTCACTTTCTCCCTGCATCTGTAGAGACTCCACGTAGATGCTCCTGTTGCCAATGAAGCGAGCACAAGCTATACCTCTGTACGGCTGGCAGAAGCCCTTCTCATGAGTCCTGGAAGAAAACAACAGACTGTCAGGACCAATGTGACTGTCTTGAATTGCAAACAGCTGATATTAAGAGCAGCACGATATTGCAAATACATGACATTACGAGATTTTATTTCGCTGTGATTAATATATTGCAATATTAATAAAAATGTAATCAAATGGCTTAAATCGCTTTGTTTTGAAAGAATTAATTCATTTAGATTAATTGGGTTGATTCTGTAGGAGAGTGAACCATGCATAAAATATAGTAAGCAACTTACAGTAGATGCATAGACACTGTAAAACTCTATTAGTTACTTAAAAAAATTGATAAATAAAAATAAATGAGTAAACCCGTTGCCTTAAAAGCAATAAATTGACTTTACTTTAAAAAGTGAGTAAATCCGTTGAAACTTGGAACAGTTAATGTGACAATTTTTTTTAATTATGCACAAAATTAATTTACTTAATACATTTAAAGCAATGAGTTTACTCACTTTTATTAGTAAAATCAACTAATCATTTTAAAAGCAATAGGGTTACTTTAAGTAGTCAATCAATCAGTTTAAAAGCAACAGGCTTTTAAGTAAGGTCAAATAATCACTTTGAAAGCAATGGGTTTACTCACCTTTTTAAGTTTAGCAACCTAAATCTCTTTTTATGATGTACAACAGAGCAAACATACAAATTAAATATAGAGTGCTTTAAGGTTTTTCGTGGAGTCGAGGAGTATTCAGGTACAGGAATTGGATAATCAAATGTAAAATATCACTGCATAGTCTTTATATAAAACGTTAAATAAATTTTTACTTTAAACTTTCCTGAAATGTTCACACAGTTACAGTATAATCTCAACCCAACATTGCAGTTTCTGCACGTATGTGACATCGATGCTGAACTGAAATATTGTGTAGCCTGGGTTGACTCACTTTACTTGACTAAATGAATAAAATGATTTTCGCTTCAGAACCCAGACTTAAACAGCTTAAACTTGACTGCATGACAAGACGACTGAGACAGCGAAGACTACTACAACAACAACTACTACTATAATGTCTACTACAATAACAACTACTACTACTACCACTACGACTATGACGACTACTACAACGATGACTACTACTACTACTACAATGACTACTACGACTACTACTACAATGACGATAAAACTAAGACTATGATGATGACTACTACTAAAACTGTGACCACTATTACGACAACAACTACTACTACAATGACTACTACGACTATGAAGATGAATATTACTAATGCTACTACGACGACTACTACCATGACGACTACTACTACTACGATGACGACTTTGGCGATTACAACTACTACGGTGACGATAACAATGGCGATGACAAATACTACTACAATGACGACTACTACTACAACTATGACGAATATGACGACTACCGTTACTACGACGAAACTACAACTACTACTACTATGACAACTACTACCATGACGTCTACAACTACAATGGCGACTACGACAAGTACTACTACTAATACTTATTCTAATACTACTACTACTAAAAATAATAATAATACAAAAGGAGGAGAATCTCGACAAGGTAATTTGTTTTGAATTGTAAAAACCATCTCAAAATTGACCATATTCATATAAACACAATCCAGACAAATCAACTACCTCAAGCATCAATCTGCACTTTAAACAAAAATACCAATATACCAATAGGACAACTACTACTACAACTAAGATTATGACGACTACTACTACTTCTACTGCTAAGACTACGATAATGAGTACTACTAAAACTATGACCATTACTACGATGCTACTATGACGACTACCACAACGACAACGACTACTTCAACTACTACGATGATGACTACTGCTACTACTACTACTACTACGATTAAGACTACTGCAACTTCTAATACTACTACTGCTGCTACAATGACGACAATGACTACTAGGACTATGACGACTACTACTATGAAGACAACTACGACTACTATGAAAACTACAACTACTACGGTTGATAATTACGATGACAATGATAACTACCACTACAACGAATACGACTACTACTACTATGACTATTATTACTATGACGACGACTACTACTACTATCATACTTGTTTGAACTTGCAGTATGTTTTTAAACGTTAACATTTAACATTCTTCTGCGTTTTGAGACTTGAATCAGGCTTGATGTTAGGTTCTTGTGACTTGAACTGACTCTTCTGCTGATATTTAGTAAGACAGCAGTATACTGGATATTACAGTTTCCATTTACCATTAAGTTCAGAAGGTCTACATTTGGTGCATTTAATACTTTTAACTTAAGTATTTTTCAAGCATGGAAGTATGCGAGGAAATTATATTTCCATCTACGCTGCACAATCTGTAACCTTTTCCGATACCAACATTAAATGCAAATATGTTACTGATCTCAGCAGAAAGACCACAGCAAAAAACCATTAAGGGACTTCTCTGGCATCTCATGACCTCTTGTTCACGAGTCCTGAAATGTAGGTGCTCACTTGGAGCCAAAACAATTCAAAAGTCTAGTCGCCGTGGACTGCGGTTTGGGTGTTATGATTGGAGCACTTCTGAAGAGGTTTCAATGGTTGTTTATTATGCTACCTTTGGGCTTTGCTGTTTCTCTCATCATAACCCGAATCTGAAGTGACCAAAACCATTTGGATTTGCTGCTCCGGATAGATCCATCTCTGCTGTTTATGCAGTTACCAACTGGCTAAAAGTGGTCTATTCTGGCAAAACACTAATGGCTGATGACTCAGGAGCTTTTTGGAACTGAATTCTGAACGCTATTCAGCTTGAAGCCTTTTTGTCTAAACAACAGACACATTTGTTTTAGTCTAACATTGAACTGACGATGCACAACAGCGATGTTTTCCAGAGCTATATATAATACTCTGTAAAGGCTCTGATCCAAACACGAGTCTCATGTCTACCTTCTAAGGCAGAATCCTAAGTGAAACTGAGCCTTTATGTGCGATGGATCAGGAAAAAACACAACACTCACTGAAAATGTTCTTAGGCTCTTGTCAAGATACTCAAAACCTTTAATAAAACTTAAATTACAGGTACATTTTTTGTGTGTGTATATAAAAACTTTCTCTGTTGAAAATGTATCATCGATGGATGGACGGACTGCGATAAGGATGGATGGATAGCTATGAATAGCAATATTAATGAATGTATGGACAGCGGGATGGACGGAGGGATGGACCGACGGATGGATGGATAGTGATGAAATAGATATGGATGGATAACGATGGATAGCAATATGGATGAATGTATGGATAACGATATGGATGGATGGATGGATGGATAGCAATGTGGATGATAGATGGATGGATGGATAGCGATGGATAGCAATATGGATGAATGTATGGATAGCGATATGAATGGATGGATGGATAATGATGGTTAGCAATATGAATTAATGTATGGATAGCGATATGGATGGATATTGATATGGATGGATGGATGGATAGTGATATGGATGGATGGATGGATGGTAGATGGATGAATGGATGGATAGCGTTATGGATGGATGGATGGATGAATGCATAGCAATGAATGGATGAAATGGAACAATGAATGAATGAATGGATGGATGAATGCATAGCGATAGATGGAATGATGGATGGATGGATGGATGGATGGATGGATGGATGGATAGATGCATAGCAATGGATGGTTGGATGGATGAAATGGAACGATAGATGAAACGATGAATGGATATATAGACATAGCAATAGATTGATTGATGCATAGCAATGTATGGATAGATGGATGGATGAAATGGAATGCTGGATGGATGCATAGCAATACATAGATGGATGGATAAATGCATAGCAATAGATGCATAGATGGAACGATGGATGGATGGATGGATGGATGGATGGATGGATGGATGGATGGATGGATGGATGGATGGGTTGATGGTTGGATGGATGAATGCATAGTAATGGATTGATGGATGGATGGACAGAACAATGGAATGATGGATGGCTGGATGGACCAATGGAACGATGGATGGGTGGAGCAATGAAACGATAAATGGATGGAACAATGGAATGATGGAACAAGGGATGGATGGACAATCTGCTAATCAAAAGCATTTGTTTATCAATTTTAAAGGACATTTACTAATAATTGTCTATCAGCATATTATGCATTTTATATTATTATTTAAAAAATTGCAGAAAATTGCCTAAATCACCTACAGATTAAGTAAAAATTGATGAGACAAATACAGTACAAACATTTAGAGAAATGCTCAAGCTCATTTCTGCAGTGAAATAAAAAATCTGGACACTGAATGACCTGCCAGAGGAAAATGTAGTAAAAAGTGACATTGTTTACAAGCTGTTTACAACATGTTTCCACTGTTGAAACACTCATTGGATTCAAGAGATGTAAACAGTTCAGAAAAAGAATGCTTTCCAAACGGCTTTCTGTGCTACAATGCAATCCATCTGACCATGCAATGTATATTCATTCATTCATTTTTCTTCGACTCAGTCCCTATTTATCAGGGGTCACCACAGCGGAATGAAACGCCAACTATTTAAAAATGTTTTATGCAGAAGATGCCCCTTTAAAATGTCTTGTTTGTCTGCATTTGAACATTCTTCGAAACATTTACAATAGTGTTAATAAGTCAGCAAAATATATAACACTGCTCTGGTGGTTTTTAGATATTTAATGAAAAAAGTAAGATATTAGGCCATTCAAATATTCATCATACATATTTCAGAACTTTACCAGAAGTGTTAGGCCTCCTGGGTATGTTTTTGTCTACTGTTTTATAAATATTATGAATTCAGACACAATATATGCGCTGTAAAAAATGAAACTTGAGGCTTGTAATTTTCATCGTGGTCATTAAAAATACTGTGTATATTTAAAAAAAAAAATTATTTTCTAAATTTATTATAAAATATTGAGAAGATTTTGCTAATAAAATCAAGATATAAGTTTTACCTATTTTTTAAGCAAACCAGTGCAATTATTAGGCTTAATTTGAGAAACCAATTAAGCTAATAAAATTGAGAAAAGGTGGCTTCACGTTTATTTAAAGTAAATTCACTCAATTATGCGGATTTGATTGAGATATTTGCATTTGAATCGACGGCAACAATGGCAATGACCAGACGATATTTTGAAGGAGCAGATCAACAGTGAGCATGTTAAGTGGTGAGCATTAACAGTTTATCATTTCTATTGTCTTAAATAAGCTCTTTCACAGACACATGCTGTTCAAGCTTGTTCAGGAGTTTGGTTTTTGCCATATGATGTATATTCTTTATATTCTTTATGTATATATATTTTTTTCATAACATGGATGAAGAACTTTTTTCAGAGCTTAACATTGCTGTAAATTTTAAATAAATTTGTTTTACAAATTGTACATACCATTTTTTTATCAGTGGAACATGTAATATGATATTTGGCAAAAATGCACTGTGTATACATTTCATTATAAATTATATGTTTTACATTTTATGAATTATTCCATTTTATGCACATTCCATTAATAATATTAAATTCATCATCTATCATTCAAAAACATTGTATAATTTTCACACGATTCATTCAAGTAAATAGCACATGAGATTGTTTACAGTGTGGCTCATGTACCGTTTATTGGCGTACCATATGGTAAATTGAGACACAAGTCTAATTATTTGGCGAATAAAATTTCTGAAAGTCCTGCATTGGAGTCGATATGTAACATGATCAGACTTAAACCACACAGAGCCGTGCAGAAAATAACCATTCACTCATCAGCCTGAGACGTTTTCAGTCTGACATTTAATAGATCTCTAATCACACTTTTCAAAAGGGTTATAAATTACACAGCTGCTCCCAAAATTCCTATGGTGAAAGCTGTGAATGGACGTAGTGTGGAGCTGTGCTAAATATCTGCTCTCAAAGAGAATTTTGCACTGTTCGCTTTTTCATTTCGCTCCCAACTGTGGCATATTGCCAGCGCACCCATCAATGGGCTAAACTTCTCGTACGTCCAGCCTCAATATCACATATGGTTACAATTTCAGCACAGTTTGGATTGAGCGAGGAATTTTCTCTCTAATGTTCGAGGACTTCAGCATAACAAGTTTCAGATTAACTGCCTGGTGTTTTTTTTTTGTTGTAAATATTACATAAGAGACAAAAAAACAGCTTGCTTTCTTTAATTCTTGCAGTTTGTTTTCAATTTAAAGTTTACGAAAAATGGATACTAGTGTCTACTCTCAGGATGATACATTTAAGCATCATTCTGACGCACCTCACACATCTATCAGCGATAAAGACAATGAGGCTGCCAAGCTGTAAGCAACTCAAATGAAGAGTTATGATTCTCATGCTCATCTGTAACCATTTACTGTATGCAGACTAACACAATACTCTCTTTATCAAATGCTGTACTATTGTACATGTGCTCTAAATACTTCTCATTGCTTTTAAACTTGGATAACCTTCTTTAAAATGACTTTAAGCACTGATTATGCTTGTCATCCCACAGAATAAATGCATTCTGGGACTTTCGTTTACTGTATGCTTAGAGCCCTTTCATGTTGAGATAAATTCAAAGAAACACCGAACAAGGATGCGCTTTTTTTTTTGCAGGACAATTTATGTTTAACTTGCATTTAAATCAGTGTGTGAATTATACATTTGTGACGACCGTCATTAGAGTTTTATTTCCCAATTTATTAGCCATATTCCGATACATTGCTGATCAGTAGTTTGTGTAATACAAATGCATCGCTTCAGTAATTTCAATTAATACATTTCATTCAATCACATCTCATTTGTTTTCAACTGATTATCTGATTTAAGTTTTAAATGTCTGGAGCGATAATGAGTGGATTCTGACACCTCTGATGGATTCTGAGGGATCTTTTGGAGATTCCTAAAACATAAATTTTTATTTTACTATCATTGTTGTGTAGCCACTTGGGGTTTTGTATGGATCCAGATCAGTCTCAAAAGTGATGCACTCACAAGATTAAATTCCTACATCCACAACACAATTCACATCTATAAATAATGAGCCACACTGTATGTACGATTTATAAATGCGCAAATCCAGTTTGTACAATCAAAACACAGTTAACAAATCCAACTCATAAATTCAAAACACGATTCATAAATACGCAAATCCAATTCGTAAGTTTAAAACATGATTCATAAATATGCAAATCCAATTCGCAAGTTCAAAACACGATTCATAAATACGCAAATCCAATTCGTAAGTTCAAAACACGATTCATAAATACGCAAATGCAATTCGTAAGTTCAAAACACGATTCATAAATATGCAAATGCAATTCGTAAGTTCAAAACACGATTTTTAAATACGCAAATGCAATTCGTAAGTTCAAAACACGATTCATAAATATGCAAATGCAATTCGTAAGTTCAAAACACGATTTTTAAATACGCAAATGCAATTCGTAAGTTCAAAACACGATTCATAAATACGCAAATGCAATTCGTAAGTTCAAAACACGATTCATAAATACGCAAATCCAATTCATAAGTTCAAAACACGATTTTTAAATACGCAAATGCAATTCGTAAGTTCAAAACACGATTCATAAATACGCAAATGCAATTTGTAAGTTCAAAACACGATTCATAAATACGCAAATGCAATTCGTGAGTTCAAAACATGATTCATAAATACGTAAATGCAATTTGTGAGTTTAAAACATGATTCATAAATATGCAAATCCAATTCGCAAGTTCAAAACACGATTCATAAATATGCAAATCCAATTCGTAAGTTCAAAAAACGATTCATAAATATGCAAATGCAATTCGTAAGTTCAAAACACGATTCATAAATACGTAAATCCAATTCGTAAGTTCAAAACACAATTCATAAATATGCAAATCCAATTCGTAAGTTCAAAACACGATTCATAAATACGCAAATGCAATTCCTGAGTTCAAAACACGATTCATAAATACGCAAATGAAATTCGTGAGTTCAAAACACGATTCATAAATACACGCATCTATGGAAGTTAAATCCTGCCAGTTTTAAATAAATCAAATAAACATTGGAAATGAAAATGAAAATCAGATTAACAATTTCATTTAAAACACTGTTCGCAAAATATCTGCCAATATTGAAAAGGAAATGAAATTATTTATTTTTCATTTTCACTTTGACAACACATTGTCCCTGTCAAAATTAAAAATTAAAATGAAGTTGCCAATTTAACATTTCATTTTCACTGCATTTCCACGTCAAGACTGCCAATATTAAAATAAAAAGCCAAACTGAAAAATAAAATGCAAAAACAATTTTTACAAAGCGTGTTATTAATGTTCACGCTACAATAGTGACACAATTCAAATTAAAATGTAAATTTAAGCTTTCCTTTTATTGACACCTTTTATTTCAGTTTTCATTTTCGATTTCATTTTCAACTTCAAGCTGTATGCAAAGCCTATGCTAATCAGTGGGAGGGGCGTATTCAAGTGACGTCGAGTACTTTCACACACAGAGCCCGAAGGCAGAAGCACGGTTTTGATGGATGGGACAGCGTTAGTTACTAGTGTAAATACAGTATAAAAGAGGTAAGATGGCAAAAACTGTTAGTCAGCTTTTACGTGAAGCAGCTGCTGCGTTGGTACAGCAAGAGGAACATGGGACACAGGAGAACCAAACGTCAAACTTCCGTCCCGCAGCAGGAGTCGCGGGCTTCCTCGGTGGGCAGAGAAACTGCAGCATAAGTGCGATAGGCCTTGTGATGAAGTCGTATAGTATACTGTATTAGGTCTTGTAACGTTAACAACTTGTTAGAACTAAAATCTTTGAAAGACAGCTAAATCAGCTCGGTAAAGTTGGTTTTAGGTTTGATATTCGCCAGACATTCATGCACGCAGTGTTAAGGATCATCTGCAAATAATTTACTCTCCAACTGGAAGTGAAAGCCCACAGTGATCAAATGCTGAGTTCCACACAATCAATTTGTGTTGGGACAACATGAAGGAATTAAGTAAACTTTGTAGTTTGTCCAAATTTAAGTTAATTAAACATAAAAAAATAAATTTGTCGCTAAGAAAACCTCAAGAATTCTGATGTTTCAGCTCATTTTAAAAAAGCAGTTTAAACAAACAGCAAATGTCATTTTTGAGGGTATTCCTATAAAACTAATTCTTTTAGCTAAGTTAAAACTAAGTTCTAATAGCAAACGCCCTGAAACAATGCTGACCAAACTCAAACTGTGGTCCAAAGTCTATTATTGGTAAATGTATTAAGTAGAGTTAGTCAACAGTCAACTTGAACATGTTGCTAAATCTGCATGGAGAGTCTTTCAGTCTTGCTTGTATGAAGTCTTATTGAAATTCTTGACTTTCATCCACAAATAAAATCTGCCATACAATGGCAAATGTGACCACACATTTATAGCATCGCTCTACAATATGTCAGCTTGTGGAAACGAAGGCAGAATCAGTTTAACATGAGCGCTGCCCTAAAAACATCCCCGCAGACATAGTACCATTTATTTAACCTGGAAAAGGAACCATTAGGCCCTGCCACAAAATTTCCTCCGACTGAGGGTGGCTGCCAGCTCTCTCTTCGGCTCTTAGGGAAGTTAAGTCAGATGCTGGTTCATGCCAGGATTCAGTTCTGTGCTTTAGGAAATCAGGTCATGCTTTTATTTCCACGAATCAACCAAAGATTTTTGTAATGTTGAGTTACAGTTCAAAAAAGATGGATAATGTGTTTTGTCTTCCTTTCTGATTCTAATCATATCGGGGTGTTATCAAAATCCCATCCATCCAACCACATACAGCATTTTGATACCTGAGACTTACAATACTCCTTATTTGCGTCATTGTTCACTTGTACAGTATTTGATAAAAATGAGTGTTTCATTTCTGAATATTTTAAAACAGATTTGAATAAAATTTTGGGCAAGTTAATATCTTTTCAGTTCCTTTTTTTAAACTCAAGCCGCCTTTCCACTGCACACGACACTGGGAAACAACTGTTGGATTACACCCCTTGTGGCAGTCGCACAGAAATTTCAGTTTTGTCATGCATTATGGGAGAGAAGCGGGATTCTCGCGGAGCCCGAGATAAAAGAGTGCAAAAGCAAGAGCCATTATTATAAATAAACGAATGAATACTAGAAACTCATAGACCGCTAAACATTTTAAAGGGAATGTGGAGACAACATTTATAAAATAATATTTTTATTACACATTTATGAATAAAAATCTTATTTTTTTAAATATAAACTTTTTCTGAATAAGAAAATAACAAAAAGTCAGCTGGTCGCATATGGTCTAGTCGCAGGAGTTTAAATATTTCAACATATCCATGTCTCTCAATATTTGTCAAGAATAAATAAATAAATAAATAAGAAGAAATAATAATTAAAAATTCATTAATTATTAATAAAAATTATTATTATTAATAATAATACACATAAATAATAATAAAAGATTAATAAATAAATAAAAACAATAATAATAAAAAATAATAGATTAATAAGAAAAAACTATTAAATAATATTAATAATAATAAATAATAATAAATTAATTAAAAATAAATAAATAATAATAACAACAATAACAAAATAATTATGATAATGATAATAATGAATATAATAATAATAATAATAATAATAGTAATAATAATAATAGACTATAATACAATAATAATAATAATAATAATAATAATAATAATAATATTTAAATAAATAATAATAATAATTAAAAATAATTAATTAATTAAAATAAATAAATAAATAAATAAATAAATAAATAAATAAATAAATAAATCGCAGTTAGATATTTTCTCCAAATCGCCCAGCCCTTGTCCTGCTAACATCTAATACAGTACATTTCAAGAAGCATGTTTAAAGTTCATCATTCAGTGTAGGGTCATCTGAGAATGTGTAGAAACAAAAGATGAGGCCAACAAGCTGAAATAAACAATATACTGCGTGCAAATGATGAAACTTCTAGAGAGAGACAAAAGCAGTACTTACGAATCCTCAGCTCCATGAGCCGGCGACTGCCCTGTAAAACACAGATAGAAGGAATTACGAACAAGCGTCTTAACATGAGCTTCCCTTTGGGAGCAGCTGTTTTCTCAAAGCCTAATTTGCTGTTTGAGTTCAGGGGGAAGCACCAATGTTATTACGCCAACAGGATTTTTCAGAGACGCAGGAGGTGCAGCGCGGGCCTGCTCCTAAAACTGTCAGAAGCATAATGTGAAATATTGGACGCGCTGAGAATTTACCGTACGCACATAAAAGCCTATTTTTTTCTCCCCTCTCCAGAAGGAAACAGTGGGAAGTTGTTTCTTAAGTAGAGTCCTAATGCAAGAACACTGAGATTTATACCGCTGCTTTCCCTATAAATATACAAGAATGCCAGGGCGAGCATCGGGCGCATGTGCTCGTAAAACAGAACTGCTTTAGTTTTGCTCTGTAAATCAATGGACTACTCGAAAGAAGTGAAAATAGGAGAGCGGGAAAAGCAAACACTTGAGTTTTGATAGAGAGAAGAACGCACTGATTGTTTTCCCCCCCGAGGGGAGTTTATACTGGGATACCACACAGGTGTATGTAATTGAGCCAGGATCATGTAACATCGTTATTTCCAATCATTTACTAAAATAGCAATGCACTGAAAGAATAAACTTGGCGAACAAATCTCCAGCATCACAGCAATGAATGGGAATTTGTGCTCCTTTACGATTTCTTGGAGAAAAAAATAAACAAAACAATAAGCATAAAATGCCTTCATGAGAGACCTACAAAGATTAAAAATTAATCTTGAAGATATTTATTTTATATCATAATTATTCCATCAATTCTTCCACCTATTGAAGAAAAACTTTATTAGAGCCCTATGATTTCTGAAAAACAGAAGGAAACCTGGAATTGAATCATAGGAATAATATTATTAATAATAATTTTTTATTAATTCATTCATTTTAGGTTGCCTCACAGCAAGAAGATCGCTGGTTCAAGTCCTGGCTGGGCTAGTTGGCATTTCTCTGTGGAGTCTGCACGATCCAAAGACATGCACTATAGTTGAAATGAATAAACTAAATTGTCCATAGTATATGAGCATATGGCTGGAAGTGCATCCACTGTGTAAAACATATGCTGGAATAGTTGGCAGTTCATTACGCTGTGGCGACCTCTGAAATAGAGACTAAGTCGAAGGAAAATAAATGAATGTTTTTTTAGTTTTCACAAAGTAAAACAGAATTAGAAATTTCTAAAGGTTTTACAATATTATAAACTGATTGTTGTTAAATTATTGGTTCATAATACAAATTACCTTTTTGAAATGATTGCTAGATTATTTCAAAAATTAAAATGAAAAGAAAAGAATCTTTAAAAAAAAATTACATTAAAAAAGCTGATAGTTGAAAAAAAATTGTCCAATAAAAGATCTATTATATTATATTATATTATATTATATTATATTATATTATATTATATTATATTATAATATGTAATATAATATAATATATGTTTTTTATTGTATTTGGTTTATTGTTCTACTGTGCTTTGTTGTTTTTACTTTCTTGTAAGTGCTTTGGGTCTTAGAAAAGTGCGTTATAAATAAAATGTATTATTATAGAACTGTCTAATATATTATATTATATTATATTAAATTATATTATATTATATAACTGTATATTATATTATATTATATTATATTATATTATATTATATTATATTATATTATATTATATTATATTATATTATTACTTTTTTTGTAATTTATTTTATTTCTTCACTGTAAAAAATGTTACACTTAAGTTGTATGTGAAATAAACACAATCAAAAAAATATATATACAAAAAAGCCTATGCAAAGAATTAATTTATTAACCAGGAGAACTTTTGGCACTTAAATCTTTTCTCCAATTTGCATAGCTCTTGGCTTCGGATAAAAAAAAGAAGGTTTTCCTTTCAGAGCTGTTACAGGGTTTGTTTCAAATAAAGAAAAGTATATAGGTACATGAGTGGATATTGCAGTACATAGTGCCCAGCTAGTGTGAAACCAGTGCACTGAACACTGCCAACACTGGCATATTTTAGGATGTTTTTGTTTTTGCATGTGAATATGCCCCATTGTATTTAATTTTATAACTGTTAATAACGCAAACAGGAACCTACTTCGAGTGCATGAGAGTGTTTTGCATGTAGTAGAAGTTCATCAAATATTAGTAACCTAGCCTATAATAAATAATAATTATTGATAAAGCGAGTTTTATTCTGCAATCAGACGGTGTTCCATCGATGTGTTTGTGCTGTGCCACGGTTTTCATATATTGTAGTGTGTGCACGTTTAAAATTTGAGTTATTAAAATAGCAGAAGATTCTCCTCATGTGTGTGTGTGGCAACAAGATTTTATTATCGGTTAGGATTTTAAAACTCCTGCAATCTGAGCCCGGCATTAAATAAGCAAGTTAGGGTAATTAGGCAAGTCATATAACGATGGTTTGTTCTGTAGACAATCGAAAAAATTAATATAGCATAAGGGGGCTAATAATATTGACCTTAGATGTTTTTTTTTTTATTAAAAACTTTATTTCTAGCTGAAATAAAACAAATAAGACTTTCTCCAGAAGAAAAAAATATAATAGGAAATACGGTGAAAAATTCCTTGCATCTTTTGTGATGAAATTCACAGGAGGGCTAATCATTTCTTCAACTGTGTATTTAAGTTAGGAGCAGTTTGGATTAAAAAAAAAAACCTGGCTAATGATTTACCTGTATTGCCTAGTCGCACATACAGCACTCCAGTTGCTGAAATGACCTTGATGGAGTTGGTGGCCACACACTGGTAGTATCCGGTATCGGTGGTGTCCAGGTCCTGAATGCGGAGTTTGGATCCGGCCTCAGTCTTGCGGATGGAGACTCGGCCCTGTTCTTGCACCACAGGAGCGTCGTTCTTCAGCCAACGGATACTGGGCCTTGGGTGTCCTGCTACTTTGCAGTGTAACGTGGCCGTCTGACCCTGCACTATAGTTATATTGTTTGGCTGCTCCAGAAACTCCAGGTAATAACCTGAGGGGGGAAAAGGGCAAAGAGGGTTGTTAGAGGGTCAAAGGTGGAGACCCCAAACATCAATGCAGGATTGAGAGGAAATTGCAACCCCCACTAAATAGAGGGAGAGATCTAAGACAAATACTGCCTTCAGACAGACAAACCATTTAAGAGCTTCAAGAAATTACAAAAAAAAAAAAAAAGCACAGGGTTTAAAAAAACCAACTCACTCTAAGCTAAAAGTAGCTAAATACATCACATATTCACACATAAAACTCAACATTTATTAATGAAATAAAACTAGGGTTGGCTTTTTTTTTCTTTTTACGTTTTTGTGAAACCAAATCAACACTTTAAAGCTAGACCAACAATTTTTTTAAAAAGTCCAACAATTTCTTTTTATGCTTATTAATACATTTTTTAACCAAATGATATACAGTATTAAACTTAAAGCACGGTTTACGCGAAGGAAAAAAATATTTACTCGATATTTACTCATCATTTTCCTTATTCTGTTGAACACAAAATATTTTGAAGGAAGCTGAGCACCTTTAACCATTGACAGGAAAAGCAAATACTAAGGAAGTCAATGTTTACAGGTTTTCAGCTTCCTTTAGATCATCGTATTTTGTGTTCAGCAAATCAAATAAGATTTATAACCACTTGAAACACAAGAAATAAACTCATAAAGGTTTGAAACAAGTAAAGAGTAAATGATGTCAGAATTTTCATTTTCGGATGAAATATACCTTTGTTAAAAGCTTTAGACTTTAAATGTCTATATTTTTACAGTATTTTTGAAATATTTTTTTTAAATATAAAAAACATAAATAACCCATCCAATTGTGAAATGGATATATAATGCTACAAGAAAAGGCTTCTATATCTATTGCTGTCTTTTTAATATTAATGCACATACTCTCTCAAAAGAAAGACTGGCTGATCTGTCTCTGCCCAATACAACTATCGATTGGGAAACTGTGTGGGATAATACATTCCACGCTTCCACAAACCCTAATCACCAGTTTATTCACTGTAAAACTATTAACAGGGCATATTTAGCCACGCATATTTGACATATCATAGGTTTATCTCTCCACATGCTTATTGTAAGTTTTGTGAACCACAGCGTGCAGATACCTTTTAACATATGATGTGGGAATGTCCAGAGGTGCAAAAACGTTGGGATTCGGTGCTTGACATTTTATTTAAAGTTACAAAAAAAAATTTTCGCCATTGTAGTTTGGGCTCGGCTTTTAAACACTACGCCAACCAGCGATTGGTGGCGCAAACCCAGCGTCAGCGGCCAACGTCATCAGCACGAAATGCGGATCCTCATCCACATACAAACAAAAGCACACACATATACCCAAAATACGTTCTGCAAGCGAACGTAACAGCACTTTTAATGTTTAATGCTATTTACTTACTTTTTTATTCTTATTATTAATTTCACAACACAGACAGCCTAAACACATATTTTGAACTTGGTTGACAGATCCTGAATCTGTGTAAGTAAAAAACTATATTTCCACACTCAAATACACAACAAACCGTGTCTTTTTCTTATTTAAATACTTCTTCTACTGGTATTCTTGTTCTATAACACTGGCTCATGTTTTATTAACAAACTCAAAATTCTGTTTGCATGAGCCTCATATAAAGCGGCTCCAAAATTTGTGGATCCAGACAGGAATGTTCATTTCGTTGCATCACTACACATTTATATCGGTTCTGTTTTAAGCATTTGTCTCACTGTTTTAAACGGAGGCGATAAACACAAGCTGACTGGTCAAGGCCGTGACTGCCACAGCACTGACCCCGGCGTCTGATGGCAGAATGTTAAATGAACTACTCGACTCTGCCAAAGCACATCTGGATTAAGTAACTCCAGCTTCAGCTCAAAACAAACATCTTCCGTTGAGTGGTCCCATCCTGACAACGGCGGATGAAAGAAACGTCTCAGGAGGGGATTTGTTTGTTTTGGCGAGTCTATGATTTGTAGACCTCAGCAATATAGCAAACAAACCCTGGAAAAAAAAAAGGGACTCATGCTGGGCAGAGCAGAGCTTTCCAAACATTGGGGGCACAAGGCCTCCTAGAAAACCAGCAAAAGCTCTGTGTTCAATGCAATGTATACATAGAGGCTGTTTACAAAATAAATTATATCTTCCAAGTAGGACTTTCACAATTTAAAATTTTCCCCAGATGCTTATAGCGACTAAAGAAATTCACAACATTTTCTTGATATCTTAAAAATAAAATTGTTTTCAATTTTATTTTTAAGATATCAAGAAAAGGTAGTGAATTTCTTTACAGATGCTTTTGACAATTTTCAAATCACTCTCGTGACCCCTTGAAATTATTCTGCAACCCCCAGATTGAGAACCCCTGCACTAGATAATAAGCCCTTCGAGGATAAAATGAGCGTAATTTGTAGCTACAGCTGATCAAATCATTTAAAAACAGGTAAACGACTTTCTAAGTCGATCTCTCTCTTTTGTATGTTGTAGTGCTGTATTTATACCATAGTAATGTTGTGATCTCCCGATTGCAACAGAGAAATACTGGGAAATCTCTGTAGACTGATGGCATTTCATGCGGTTCAGCCTTATAATCTTAAAATGTCATCAAAATCACTTGTTTTATCATCACTTTAGACATTACACTATAGAATTATTCAAACAGCTCTAAAGTGATGTGTGTGAACTAGCAATGTTTTCTGCTATTCTGACGTCAGTTGCAGATGTAAATGAATGGCGGAAGTAAATATATCCATTTAACAATGCTATTTTCTCTTTTAAAAAATCTTATAAATACATCTTAAGAACAAAAAGAAATCCTGATGTTAATCCTATAATGACATATTTCAATTCTGAATACTAAAGATGGCAAAAAAAAAAAATTTAACTAATGCTTTTGAAAGTTATTATACCATCAAAGCATTTCACAAGTGAAAGGACCGTCTATGTAACATGACTCTTACACGGGGATTCAGTCAGCAATGTATGTGCGTACGCTAGTGTTGTTCTTCATTTCAAAAACAGCACAAACGGTGTCTGGCCCCAGTTTGTTGGCCCGCAGCCCTTCAACTCTTTTCAAACACATGAGAGGTGACGCGATGGTGTGGAGGTGAGAAATGCAACAGGACTGCACCATGGGAAAACAGAGGGAAAATGACAGCAACAGAGCAAAGAGAGAATATGACGGGCCTGGGTAAACTCAGCCTCAAACCTGTGAGCTCATAGTACGTAGGAGAGCCAGACGGAGCTCAAATAAACAACCGTTAACATGAGAGCCAGACCTCAGCCTTATCAAGCAGACATGAAATCTGTTGCGCTCTCGAAGCTGATCTGAGATCATATCTCCACAACCCACAGCCATCATAAGGGTGGTATGTAGCCTTAAAAGGGTTGACATGCGGTTGCCAAGTTGTCCAACCTACGCATGAATGATTACAACAGCAAGCGTACACTACAAAGCAGAAAGTCCAGCATGTTTATACTGTATCTCACAGGTTATTGTTTTCCCTTCTTCTAGCGTTCACTTTATATAACTAATCACAGAAGATGTGTGTGCTAAAGGGGTCACAACACTAGAAATCTAATTATCCTCACTTGTTAAGAGGTCAAGGTCATCTTCATCATTATAAACAAAGCATTTTTACCAAGTTCCTTATTTGTTTGGGTTTTAAAGGTTTTAAGATCTCACATCTGCACATAGATTTGTATTTGCTTGAAGAGAAAGACATCCGGTGGGTCCAAAATCTCCTATTTCACTGCATTATAGTATATGAGCGTAGTCATTTACAGGGGTGCACATAACTGCAATGCAGCGATAGGGAAAGTTACTTTTCTAAGTAAAGGCTGTTTTATACTTCTGCATCGAGTGATCGGCGTGATCCACAGCTCATGCCTTGCGCGTAGTCATGCATTTATACTTCTGCATGCTGTTTGTGTTGCTCTCCAATAACACTTCCGAAACGCCAGCTGGAAGTAGGTTGTGTTCCTCTGTATCGTGTTTGTTTGCAGTTGTTTTGTTTTGCCTGACGCTACCTTAATGTAGAAGTAGCGTAAGCTCGCTTATTCAGAGGCGGGAACCAGCGGACATGCAACAACTTTAATTATAAGGTAAACAAAACAAAAGGGACTACACAATCGGTTCAATTACCTTTTTTTTGTCAGCTATATTGATGCAAGTTAAGATGAATAGAAAAGTTAATTTGATACAGCTAAAAAAAAATAAGCAAGCGAGATTTTTTTACAGTGTAGAGCACTGTATACATATATATTTTTATATATATATACACATCCTCTGAGTATGTATGGGGGCACTAAGGCACCCGCCCTGCGGCCTCGTGCCAACGCACGCCTCCCACCAGTGCCGATATACAGCCATAACGCACTGCTACAAGTGTGATATTGCGTTTATACAAAAGTTTTTGTATAATTGTGTATATAAAAACAAAATCAAACACGGAAAGTCTCAAAAACCCTTTTGTATGAGGAACTACTTTCTTCCGCGCTGGATTCAAATCATAAGCTGATAGTTAAACAGCTGAGCAAGCATCTTTTAAACTTTAGATCTGTAGTGTCTGCTTTTTGCTGGCTGTTTGTGGGCGGAGTAATACACAAAGGGTAAAGAGGCTGTACGGGTGCTGATATTACTTAAATATATCATGGCTATCAGCTAATCAGATTCGAGAACCAGAGAACCAATCAGATTGTTTTCACTTAATTTTTTATTACTGCATTAAGCACATATTCTGAAAAAATTACAATGACCTTAGATGCATATAAACTTGTTGTAGGGGATTTCTAACATAATATTAGCACAGTTTAACATGCAATGTGACGCCTAGGGATGGGTACCGAATCTCAGTACTTTATCGATATCAGTGCTACATTATAAAATAAACGAAGTATCGATAAGCTCTGATGGTAACGGTTCTGTTAGCAGTACTGGAGAATTATTGATGAATAAACATTACTTGCAGTAGCATAATTTAACTCACCAACATTTTCTAATTTGCGATATTTGATATTCGTCTGCACAGTTGGCAATGTCACATGAGAAACACTCATGTTTCCGGCGAGCGTGGCAAATATACAGTAAAAGCCTTCACAGTTCTCGGCTGTGCATGCACACTCAGTGGATGTTTGCGATAAACACGCACACATATAACTCATGCCACAAACTCGCATGCACACAGTTTGCGTAGTGAACCAAACTGGTTGCGTTTCCCGAGTGGACTGCGACATTGTCAGCTGCAATAAACGCAACAAGTTGTTTTCTTGTATAAGCGGAAACGCAAGCAATCTGGCTAAGTGAAAGTATGTTTCAAAAGTACATTAACTGCGATGAAAAGTAATTAGAAGTGTTTGAAAGCCTAGCTACTAACGGTAACGTTACATCATCCACATCCTTATGCCAGCAGTCAATCACCTAAATTAGTCTAATATTAAGTTAAAGAAACACACATTCGGTTGCAATGAAAAGAGTATTTTTTCTGCAGTTGCCTAAATAAATCTTAAACATTAAAAATTATTTTACATCAGCTGTATTTACAAATATGCATATGAACAGCCTCATAATAAACTGCTTATTAAGAAATTATAAAAAACAGCATTTTTATTTTTTTAACATCGCAAGATACTCCAAAACTCATTTATGTAAATGTGTTAGTGAAAATACATAAACATTATCTGATTATTTAACTGCATTTTGCAACTTCAAGAGGGTATTTTCAACTGCAGGGAGCACAAACAAAAAAACAAGAAATATCCCGACTTCTGTCAGAAAAGGCAGACATGTTGATTTTTTTCTCCAGAAGAATTGTTAAAAACTGAGAGTCAGTTTCCTTCAAACCACTGTAAATTCTTTTACAAGAAAAAAAAAATGTTTTTTTGTTTTACAATTATTGGTTTCATTTTATTTTAGATTAAAAACAATAATAAAATAAATTCGGTTCCATTTGTTTTTAGTTTTTTAAATTAAAAAGATTAACAATATTAAAAAAACATTAACTTATTAAAACATTAACAATACCCATCCCTAGTGATGCCTCATTGAAAACAAAACAATTTGGTTACAAACTACAAGAAACTGCAGTACAATAATCCTAGCAGCAGATTATTCCAAAAACATATGACCAGCACAAAGAGAAACGAACACCATCAAACAAGGCAGCAGTGCTGACAAAATGTGCATCACATCAGAGAAGAACCGTAAAGAAACGGCCCACTTATTTTTCACACCCAAACAGTGAATAACTGTGAAAACCCTAGAAGCCATCGATCGAGACGCACACCTTTGCAATGATGAAGACAAGTCGTTGCAGGTACTCCGCTATCTATGATCGGTGTGGAAAGATGAACAAGTGTTTTGTAATCTCGCTCAGATGACGATCTGAAGACACTATACTGTACATCAGTGTGTTCCTCATCAGTGAAGCACAGCACAGACACTGAGACACTACTGTTGACAGACTGAACTTGCACGTCAGAACACGCAGAATGTGAAATTAATATTACACAAGTCCACTATTATTCATGCAAGGATGCCAATGCAACTGAATCACAAAGAGCAGACCAGACGAAAGCCGTGCTCCTGAGATGATGAAGTGTACTAGCAAACAAGGTTCACTTTCTTTTGCTGAAACACCAAAGTATAGTTTAATTACCTTTTCCTTGCATGACAAAAGGGCTTACCAAGATTATTAAACTACTACTAATTTAGACAAACTTTAAAAATTAATTCAGTGACTATTTTTGTCCAAAAAACTAGTAGTAGTAGTAGTAGTAAACTTTTTTTGTTCTTTATTATCCTTGAGCATCACCGTATTGCTGCAGACATTCCATAAAAACAATACAAAATACAGCAGTTACACAATTTATAATGCTAATCAAGATAGACTCTTGTTAAATAAACCCACTGAAACAGGTACAAAGGATTTCTTACAACGTTTCAACCTACACTTTGGGACTCTATATCTTCTACCAGAGGGAAGCAGTTCATAATGTGGAAACAAAAAATGAGTTGGATCTTTCGCAATCCTTTCTACCTGATTTAGGACACAATTCTCATATAAAACTTGAGGATTAAAATACTCATCGTGCCCAACAATTTTCCATCCGGTCTTTAAGAGATGCATCAACTTAGATTTACACTGAACGGACAGGTTGCCAAACCACACTGTGATACCATATCTAACAATGCTTTCAAGAACTGCTTTCATTAAACAGCATCATGAGCTTCTTGTTAACTCCAAAAAGATGCAACCTCCGTAAAAAATACAATCTCTAGTGTAAACGAGAACAAACCCACTCAATGTGTTTTCCATGTGAAAGAACTGTCAATGTAAATGGCCAAGTACTTATAGGATGGTCGTGTACAACCACTTGACGATGGTCACCTATACACTTTGGGTCAGATAACATCCATCTCTTCTGTTTTCTTATTTATTTTTAGCTTATTTATATTACACCACTCAACAAACTGGCTAATTTCTGACTGGTAGATAACACTAATATCATCAGTCTCATAAAGTAAACAAGTA
Source organism: Danio rerio (assembly GCF_052040795.2). Classification (NCBI taxonomy): domain Eukaryota; kingdom Metazoa; phylum Chordata; class Actinopteri; order Cypriniformes; family Danionidae; genus Danio; species Danio rerio. Next base: position 5,670,595 of record NC_141030.1, on the reverse strand, counting down.
TGGCTGTGTCATTGGAATATTTCAAAAATTTTAAATATTTGAAAAATATTTAATATTTAAAAAAATTCTATGAATGCTTACTTAAACATTTATTTGTGAAAAGTGTAAAAAGAGTAGGTGAACTGACAGCCTTGTGGAACCCCAGTACTACTGTTCTTTTCATCTGAACGGATATTTTTAACTAGGGGTGTTCAGTTCTGGGGTTTTTTTTTTTTTTTTGTTTTTTTTAAGAGTTGACTCCGATTCTCGACTCCTAATTTTGCAGTCAGTGGAATCGACTCAGAAATCGACTTCATTTACATTCACCTAAAAAAACGCAAGTATTAAACATGCTGTATCATATCGTACATGTCGTTCTCCTTGGGTCAGACAATATTAGCAGTTTAAATCATCTGCAGTCAAAATAAAATAGTTATACTTTTTACAGCATATTTTAATTGTCTAGTTAAGATCAGTTAAAAAATTACATTGAAATCTTGGAGACGGAATTAAAACATCAATTTATTATCGAAATATTTAACGATAAGATGTGTAGCAGTTCATTAACAAATAAAATAAACACCCTTAAATATCATAAAATAGCCTAAATCTCTTCTTAATATGAATTTTTGATATTTGAATACAGAGTACCGAGTGACGGAAATAATCTAGAGTGGTGGACGGTCTGCTGTTGTTAGTTTCTGTATTGTTTTTAAAGGCAACAATTAACAAAATAGCTAGATTTTCAATTTGATTTAATGACAAATTAAATATTAAACCCCCTGCACGGAATTTATAACAAACCTAAAATAAAAAATAAAAGCAGCCTGATGTGATTTTTTTAAAGTGTATTTTTAAATAGCCTATTACTTGACTTTTAAATATCAATATGTTTGTTTTGTGCAATTTGTTCATTGTAGTTAAATAAGGGTGTGTTAATGGGACTAATATGTTGGAAAAAAATGCTTATCTAAGACTTCAATCCCCTCCAAATTTACACACATATGCTTGACTTCATTTATAACACAGCAAACTTGACATTGCAGGCAGATCAACTTAAAACCAAATTGCAAAAAGATGTTTTATAGGACTTTGAAAGTGAAAGCAAACTTCATCCTGAAAGACTATTTATAATAGAGTGCTCGTGGTCGCGAAAAGCAAAAGCGTAAAATGTGTGAGCTCGAAATCAAAGCGGGCACCTTCGATGTTCATCGTGCTCGAGAATGAGCATTATAACTGTAGCATGTCACTGCTTCATTCAGAAGGGTTTGATAAAACATTTAAATTCCTGTCCTGGAGTCGATTCCGGTATAGGTCCATTGAGAGTTAAGGGAATCGACTCTATTGAAGTTGACTGCCCAACCTTAGAAATATCTCAGCATTTTGCAGTGTACTAATGACAAAACAAGTCAAGAATACATTTTTACAAGCCACCATGCAAAGTAAAAAATAAATACATAAAATAAAATAAAATTAACATAAAATTATTTCAAATAAAATTCAAAATGAAACAATAATGAATAAATGAATAAAATAATAATAAAAAAATAAATAAAATAAAAAACTATAAAATAAAAAGCAATAATGAATAAAAAATTATTTATTTAAAATAAAAAGAAATAAGAAATAACATAATACAAAAAAATAAAAACATTATAAATAAAATTAAATATGAAACAATATTGAAATGTAAAAATAAAAAAAGATTAAATAAAAAAGGATCAATAATGAAACCATAATGAACGAAATATGAATGAATAAATGAATGAATAAATAAAAATAACAATATAACATATAAAACAAATAAAATTAAAAATGGAACAATAATTATTGAATGAATAAATAACTAAACAAAAAAAACTAAATTAATGAACAATATTGAACGAATGAATGAAAAATAAATTAATAATTATAATTAAAAACTATAAATAAAAAACAACAATGGAACAATAATGAATAAAAAAAGAAATTTAAACACAAAATGTACACAAAAATTTACATAAAAAATAAAAAGCCTTAAAAAAATGAATGAATGAAATGTAAATATAAAATATAAGATTAAATAAAAAAGGAACAATAATGAAACCATAATGAATGAAAGAATGGAAGGATGGATTAATGAATAAATAAATACATGAAAATAATAAATAATTAAATAACAATATAAAATAAAATACAAACTATTAAATTAAATTGAATTCAAAATGGAACAACAATGAATGAATGCATTAATAACTAAATAAAAAAACACTAAAATTAAAAATAAAAATAATGAATTGAAAAAGAAACAACAATGAATGAATTAAATATTTAATAAAAAAAAATAACAATAAAATGTGATCAAATAAAAATAAATCTCTATGTAATGCATTTGGACTGCAGTTTTGGCAAGTGGAGTCAGCCGGCTAGGTTAAGTGGGTTTGACTATTTGTGGGCGGCCATGATTGGAACGATAAACAACACAAGCAGTGCTGACAAACCACTGCAATTCTCCATATAACCAACCTCTGGCCTTCAAATGCAAACAAAATGCTAAACAGCATTTCCAATTGCGTTTAATGATGGCTGAATACGCCATTTTTCTGATGCTTTGATCATTGCTTTAACATTCTTTAGTCTTTATAGTCTTTTAGTCTATGGCTGTTTGTAGTCGATTAAGAGTGTGAATATAGAATTTATTTTATATAATATATAACTATAGCAGATGTATTCAAGTTATTGCTTAGCCAATGTTCATTCCATTTGCCAGAAGCATACTCTGACCCTGATGATTTCCTATAAAATATACTAATAAAAAGACTACTATACTATATACTATACTATACTTTACACCAGGGGTGGCCAATCCTGTTCCTGGAGAGCCACCTTCCTGCAGATTTCAGTTGCAACCCATATCAAACACACCTGCCTGTAATTATCACTCGGTGTTCAGGTCCTAATTAATTGGTTCAGGTGTGTTTAATATGGGTAGCAACTGAAATCTGCAGGAAGGTGGCTCTCCAGGAACAGGGTTGGCCACCCCTGCTTTATACTATACTTTACTATGCTATACGACTATTTTTATATTTTTTTTACATAAAATTTGGGTCCCACTTTATATTAAGTGGCCTTAACTAATATGTACTTACACAGGAACTAATAGTTTGTTACAATGTACTTATTGTGTAAATACATGTATTTACTATGTACTTATGCTTGATTAAATACATATATGTAATTACATCTGTAACTAACTTTTGTAATTACATTTGTAAATACACTGTTGACCATCCCTTACACCTTAACCCACCCTTAAACCTACCCATACCACCAAACCTGTTCATAACCCAACCTCTATCCCAACTCAAAAGCACCACAAGTGTTCTCAAATACATTATAAACACAGTAAGTACATTGTATTTATTTTTTGATGTAAGTACATAGTAGTTAGGGACACTTAATATAAAGTGGGACCAAAATTTGTAATGGTTTTTAATGCAATATATCAGCGGTCCTCAACCCCCGGACCCTAATTAGTACCGGGTCACACAAAAAAATCATTCCTTATTTCCATTTTATTTACTATCCAAGTCTGAACAGTCTTGCATTTTAAAAAATCTTTTATTTTGAAAAATAACCGCATTCTCTAGGTTGTATCTCAGTCACTTGAGCATCAAAATTTGCATCTAGAAAGCGACTTGCTCGCGTATTCCAGGCGGACCCAGTTGAAAACATCTTAACTTGCACTAAATCGCACTTCAGCTGCGTTCGTTTGAGAGCGCAAAAGAAAATGCACTTGAGCAGTGTTTATTTTACGGTGTGCAAGAAGTTCAGCACGAACAGAGGAAATCGGCGCGCAAAGAGATCTAAATGCTCGTACTACATAAATGCGATCTCGACTTGTAATACTGCGCTCACAACATTTCTCCATTTGTCATTGAAATAAAGCCATAGGTGGATGGTAGATTTGTGTAAAAGGTCTGCCGCCACAGCTGGAAAAAATCCTAGAAGAAAGAAACACTGATCTCTAATATCAAACACACTTTTAGGTTCCCACTGTTGCACATTTCTGCAGTGTGACTGGCATTTAGATCAATATAAAGTAAAAAAAAGTCCAGAGCTTATCATTGTTATTGACATAAATTTTTATCACTATTCGACATAATATCGTTTATCGGCCTAGCGATAAACTAATCTGATCTGGCTAAGTTCATCATTATATTTGTTTTTGTCCCTGGTGTATACAACCCTTTTTTTTCTTATTTTTATCAACCCACATGCTAAACTCTTATTTTCTGTTGCACTTATTCATTCAGCATTGACATGTTCGCTTATGGTACACAGGAGAACCATTATGTTTAAGTGTCAGTGACGTTAATAATTCATAAAAGAGTAATGGAAAGAAAAAAAAAACAGCTCATGATAGATGTCCTCGATAAGGTTGTGATCCTGAAATGTGGCCTGCTCTGTCAAGCCGGAGTGTGTCTGCATTTGCGCTTTCGCTGAGCATAAATCATAGAGTTTTGAGGAAAACCCAGCACTTGGCTCTGCTGGGCCTGTTTAATAGCAGCACAGAATATGAAGCACTGCAGAGACTGTTTGTGTTGGCCGCGCAACCAAGGGGTCTGGGGACGAGAGGAAGCTGTAATAGTTTTCAGGGGAGCGAATGAACATATGAAGGCCAGTGTTTCCAATCCATGCGTCACAAATATAAACTTAATGCAAGATAAGTGAAAATGTACAATGGAGATAATACATGTTAGTAAGCAATTCATAAAAACAAACTGTATTTAATTTTGGCGAGGCAGTGGCGCAGTAGGTAGTGCTGTCGCCTCACAGCAAGAAGGTCGCTGGTTCAAACCTCGGCTCAGTTGGCGTTTCTGTGTGGAGTTTGCATGTTCTCCCTGCCTTCGTGTGGGTTTTCTCCGGGTGCTCCGGTTTCCCCCACAGTCCAAAGACATGTGGTACAGGTGAATTGGGTAGGCTAAATTGTCCGTAGTGTATGAGTGTGTATGTGAATGTGTGTGTGGATGTTTCCTAGAGATGGGTTGCGGCTGGAAGGGCATCTGCTGCAAAAAAAACTTGCTGGATAATTTGGCGGTTCATTCCGCTGTGGTGACCCCAGATTAATAAAGGGACTAAGCTGACAAGAAAATGAATGAATGAATGTATCTAATTTAATTTAACTGTAATTAATTCTTATACACTCAAAAAATACTTTGATGATTGTTTAAACTAATTTAAAACGAGCTGAAACTACTTTTTAAAAATTTTTTTATTAGCGATAAACTGCTTAACTGTTTTACAATCAATCCAATTAAATTTGTTAAAACTAATGAGCTTTAATTTATAACTTAATTTCTTCATGTTGTCCCAACACTCATCACACTGGAAGCAAGCCTTTATTTACAGCGTATTTAACCACAGTATACAAAAATATTTTTAATCCAATTCAATTAGTAAAAATGTAAAAGTCTGGGTTGGGACAACATGAAGGAATTGTATGGAACCTAGCATTTTTTACAGTGCAGGTGCTCGAAAGATTATTTAATAAATTCTTCTAGGGTGTCCCGCTCTCTATAATTTATGCTAACGTTCTTTTAATAGATTATTCAATAGATAGATAAATTTTTACAAAAATTGACAACTGAAATGGGGCTATGAGAAAGCGTGCTAACGGCATTCTTTTAACTAGGCGCACCTGGAAAGCGCGAGCACTTCACACTACCAGTATACCGCGCGAAATAGCAAGCTTGCGTGCACAAAAGATGCAGAATGTGAAAGGCCCTTTTATATTCTCAGCTATAGTTAACCCACAGTGTGTGGGGGTATTAGCCTCTGTGTACAAGCTTGAAACTTAAAACTAGCGGACAGTTGGCGTAACTTTGTATAGTTGAAGCAGTTTTGTTCTGTGCAAAAACGCGGTGTTTAGAAGCCTTTATGATTAATTAACCGTGACCGTTATTAATTAAGCGTAGTTAATAGTGAAATTGGTTAATCATTGCATCTTTAATTTCCAATTCCAAATTTAATTTCCAATTTAATTCCAATTTTTTGGATTTTGTTTTATTAATGACTTCTTAACCCTTTCTGAATAATCTCCATTTTAAATTTAATTTATGTAATTATTTATTTTTACGTTCTTGACATTTTGTGTTTACATGACAAGTCAAAACAAACTTTTGTAGGATTTCAGTGATGTGAAATGTTGAAGCAGAAAGAACGAAATGTTTTTTTTTTGTCATCTTTTAAATCCTCAAGTACCACTAATGAATGAAAACATTTAGATCCAATCACTGAGGCTATAAAACATGACTAAAACACCAATTATATTAGATGTTATACAGTTATGTTAACTGGAGTTCTGAACTGAATAAAGGTAGATAATTACTCATAATTTGGATATTGGGACAAACTTTTACAGGTTTTATACCAGGGCTTTTAAAACTAGAAGATCAACATGCCAAAAATGCCATTAAACCACATAACAAATAGAGAAATTGTTTTAAATGCAGTGTTAGCTTAGCATTTGAGTGAACATCAAGATGAGGCGTTCTGCATAGAGTTTAATAAGCTCTTGTATTGCTTTACCTTCAGGTGTTGGCAGACCTCCACTTTGGGCCTCTGCGAGAGCCTCAATCTCTTCAGACTCGAACAGATTCACATCAGCCTCTGCAAAACAGAGACCGCACTGTTAGTACAGCATAAGGCAAGTCCTGCACTAAAATAACCAAGCAAGAATAAGACAGCGGTGACCTCAAATGATTCACTGTATTAGAAAATAAAGCAACTGTTCTGATAAACTAGAGTAGAAATGACTTGTAATTATGATACACTCATTTTTATGCTCTTATTTTTATTCTAGACTAGTACACACAATATAAATCCACAACAACAACAAATCCTTGTTAAAAATTCAGTAGTCACTATTAAGTACGAATGGGTATCGTTAAGGTTTATGGTATTACTAGTTTTATAGTTATCACTTATCGGTTTGGTACTTTAACGGTTCTCTTATCGGTACTTTTTGTAATGTTTATTTAAGATTTTTTTTTTTTTTAAAGAAATAACAACACTTTTTTTTATTGTTAAGTTTTTAATATAAAATAAACCAAAAACAAAACCAATTATTGTAAAACAAATAAATAAACTTTTTCTGTAAAAGAATGTACAATAGTTTCATAATACCTATCGCGATTGATGTATTGCGATATTTCGTTCGGTTTATAATATCGTTACACCTCTACAATTAATATTATATTGACTAAGGTGATTGACTGCTGGCATAGCGATGTGGATGATGTAACAAAGATGTTTCTTAATGTCCAGAATGCACCATAAACATGCACAAAATGTTCACATAAATAGCGATAACATGTACATGTATGATTACCCCATCAGATGTAGGGATGTACACTGACATGACAAGATGTGGCGATTGACATGACGATACAATTTACAATACTAATCTCAAGATTCACGCTTCAGTCACAATTTTTAAACAAAATGATTTGAAACAAACTTAAGGTGAAGAGCCCTTTCAATTTTACTTTAAAGCTGCATATTTTTTGCACAATATAATATATTTTCTGCCATAACTGAATTGCTATTTTAATAAACAACTCCAAAAAAAGATTAATACAAACTAAGGATGACTCAATGATATAAACAAACTAAAACTGTGCTGGGATTTACATTTTTAAAAGAAATATCAACATATCTATGTTTTCTGGCATACGCTGAGGACATTGCACATTTACAATGTCCCCTGCTGAGAAAAAAAAAAAAAAAAACTCATTCACTGGGGACTGAGATGGCTTGTGTGGAGAGGAAAGCCTTTCTCAGACAAGAGAGCTGGGTGTACAGAGGTGGTCAATATGCCCTCTGCTCCACGGGACTGGCCACTGGCATTAAAAACGGATTATTTTTTATTGAACTCTGTAGGACAGAGACAGGAGTTAAACATGATTATGAAGATGAATAATTAATATTACTGGTACAATTAATTAGTATCAGTGTGATGGTTGCAGCTGATGTGCAAGTAAAGCAAGACTGTGCCTGTAAACACAGCGCCCCCTCTGTTAAAAAAAATGTATCGCGATTTGTTCAACATTTCTACCGGTTGCAATCGTCACATATTTGAATCGATTTTCAACCGGTTGACGGTGAAACATTACATCCCTAGTCAGATGTAACCTTATGAAAACTATTCAGAAACGTAAATTATTTTTAACTAATAGCAAAACATTGCTCTGAAATCAAGAGCTGTTTTCACTGTACAATTACTATGATGTAAAGCCAGCAAAACAGCATTAGGTGTCTTAAAGCCAGATGGTTTCATCCTTAGTTCATCATTTATTTGTTCTTAAATTGTTCATCATCATTAAACAAAAAGCAACTTGAGATGCTACATAAACACTAATGCTAAATTTAAGTCAATCCCACAAACTGCGTTAGGTTTTCATATAACCTTTAGACGGTAAATGGACTGGTGTTTAACAAGCTCACTGTACGCGGTTAAGCGCAAATTACATCCTTGTTTAACAGTGTGAAATGACTTCCTTCTGAGACTCAAATCTCTGTGAGAACCATTACATATGGAGCATAATTTATGCTCCTTTACTGAGATGTTGCAACGCTCCCTCAACTATTTCTTTATTTCATCTGTTCCAATAAATTCAATTGTTTTTCCCTCCATAATAAGCGAATTGCCCTCAAAATAGTAGGTTAGGAATGTGCTTGTCGAAAACCACATTGGACATGCTATAAACAGCTGGTCCGGGTCTTCAACATAATTACAAAGTGCTAAAGTTGTATTCCATAACACGCTGCCAGCTGAACCATTAGTGAGTGATTAGGACTCGTCCTCATATTCCTAACAAACACAGCACATGGAGGACATTAGATGCCTCATATTTCACCCCAAATACATACAGTACAACAACGAAAATCCAGCCTTTTTCTTTTAATTTTAAAAGCCAACTATATACTGAATATTTAACATTCATCTAAGCTAAAACAAAGAACAGTGAACGATTGTCAGGATTCTTCATGAAGTTGATGGTTCTCCTGCTCAAACTTTGGTTCTTTATGTATATTTTTTGCCGGTTGATTAATTACCTGCTATAACACACATATACAAACAGATGGTGTCTTTCTGAGCCGGGCAAAACCAGCATACAATGGGCTTGCGAACACATTTATTTCTCAGGTGGCGGAAAACTTTAATTTGCATATAGATAATCATAAACATACCAGAGCCTGAAACAAATGCACAATCCTAAGACATGAGTCACGAAGAAAAAAATAAAAAATAAAATAAATAAAAGTTTGACACCCAGTGGTCGGACTAGGTATTGCACACCTGGTTCAAAGTACATGCAAGCGCAGGTTGCCAGATCAATGAGACCAACACTATCAAGCCTAAAGGCTGATTTAAGTCGTGTTTTAAATAAAATTAACGGCACACGATAAAAGGAATATTTATCATATTAAAATGAGTTTTTGTCCAAACTAACACCTGAAATTTAGATTTTAGAAACGGCTTCTGTTTCTTGAAGCTGGACAAGATAAACTGATTATCTCTTGTGGTTTATTCAGTGTTAAATGCTAATAATGTCAGTCTGAATGCCATTTAAATAGGGTTAGGTACCAAAACCCGGTGCCATTATAGTAGAGATCTGCGCGGGACTAAATTTCGATCATCCTCTCATTCAGTATTCACCTGCTTTGCTCGCGCGAAGTTGTGAACGCAGTTATTTTTGTCAGTCATGTTGCTTCTCAATTCAATGCACATGCATATTGGACCATCCTTATTGTCAAACCCTGCTTTTAAGAATTATTATCTGGGAAAATTATTTTGAACCAGCCAAAGTGGCTAGTGGGAGTGTCTGTCTCACACTAGCTTTCGGCGGGTTGGCGGGTGTTAATGTAAAGCCCTGAAGCAAATGTAATTTCATAATGCAAATCTTAAATTCATGCTAACCAACAAATGATCAAAGGAAATAGATTAAAGTAATTCAGATATATAAAATAAGAATTGATGTTTACTTTAAACTTAAATTATATTGTTCTATTAAAATAGTTTTTTAAAACATTGCCATATAAATGATTTTTCTAGAGTCATCCACCATAATTTTGTGGCTCAAAAGTATCGGTACAGGCACCCGTACCGTTTTAAAAGTATCGATTTAGCACCGGTATCGAAATAACCCTAAACGATACCCAACCCTACATTTTACATGCCATTTATTGCCATACTACTGAACGTAGCAGCAGATAGTTCACCTGAGATCTTGAAAAAAAAATAAACCATTTGAAATTTAACTTTGGAGCCGTGACTCGGTGCAAGCCAACACGTTTCAGTGATTCAGCATTTACATTTAATAATGTTAAAGAGGTTTAATATGCATTCACGAGATTATAAACCTTACCATTTTGTTGGAGTGCAGTAAGTGCATATATTTATGTTAATGAGAAGTTGAACAGATGTAGCTAACAGGGTGTTCAATTGGGAACAAGGCTTGAGTCACTGAGTGAATACAAATAATCAAACAGGTGTAGTGAAATTCTCAAGTCAGCAGATTATGCAGAAAAAGTAAGCCTCATCTACCCTTTCTGCTGAACCACAATTACTTTTGTGTTAAATTTGAGGGGAGAACATTAAAAACACGTGCAGCTTGGCACCTCAGAGCCATAAACAGGTGTTTCCGCTCTCAAATCACAAGCAAAAGGATTTCTGGTCTTAAAAAAAGCCAAAGGCAAAACAAAAGGAATAATTAGGCTGACTTTGGCAAGGAGTTATGGGAGCGAACGGAGATGAATAAGTACATGTTATTTGTCTGGAAAGCAACAAAATTTATATGCACACTAACTGACAAATGGATCCCAAAATTGATTATAGGATTATTTCTCACAAACTGTTTAAACATTCCTTTGAGTTTGCCGTTATTGGCTCTCTGCTAACAAAACAAACACTTGCTCATCATCTAAACTGCACATACTAGAAAGATCATGGCAAAGAAGACATTACAGTGTTTTAAAAGATGATTTCATATAATTACTGTTCAACATTTTACATCCATTTTAGTGTAAAATACAAATTATAATGATACTAAACCTTGTTCCTGGAGGCTCCCAACATCGATAACAATGTCCCTTTTTATAAAAGTATTATTTTAGGGTCCAGACCATATCCAGAAAGATGCTATCACAAAGTTATCTTGTGTTAAAATTGAATTTATAAAGATGAAAACTTTTCACTTTTAAGGCACTTCACAGTCTTCCTCCTCATTATCTTACCAAATTTTTCAGCCTGATCTCACAAGAAAACGTAAGTATTTTACGTTTTGTCAGTTTAGTGGCTAATTCGTACAAATTCATATGAGTTCCGTCATACGAAATTGTACAATTTTAAAAAGGAGGCGTGGCACCTAACCCCACCCCTAAACTCAACCGTCATTGGGGGATGAGCAAATCGTACTAAAGTGTACGAATTAGATCGTACGAATTCATACGAATTAGCCACTAAATGAAAAACTTTCGAATTGCCGTGAGATTGTGTTGAATTTTTCCATATTTATAGCCCTTTTTGTACTCTAAATCATCCAACTCTATCTCTTTGGTGCCTCTCTGCATTTGATTAAGCACAATTGGAGCCACATATTTTAGCACTGCATCGTCTCGGCTACAAGAATTAAATTTAAGAAACAGTGATAGTCTTCGTACTTTTAAGTACTGTTTTAAGACCCAACTTTTTAAACAGGCTTTCTTATGACTATTTTTTATTATGTTATATATGTATATTTAGGATGCGTCTGTATTTGCAACTTTTTTCATGTATTTGAAATTATGTTTGGCAATGTTTTATTGACTGTTTTTGGTATGTTTTTTGACATTTGTTGTAAGGCGACTTTGGCTGTCAAGTAGGTGTCCGTATGGATCACAACCTATGGTTTGGACTTCACATAACCCGCAGATTAATACATTTTTTTTACAGGTAGATTAATCCTAAATTTGTAACAATCTAACAAATTTAGGCTTCCTGTAAAATATAATGCTGACGGAAGAAGTTGTTAGGTTATTAAAGGGTTTATTTTATCACTACTTGTTTAGCCTGCATTAATGTATTAAGTCTAAGCTGCTCGATTAATCATTAAAAGATCAGGATCTCAACACCCACTAAACAGATTATAAATGATGGTGATTTGCTTGTTTTTTAATCCATTGAATCGCCGCACATAAATCTGTGTCTGAAAAACAAGATGTGCAGCATTTGAAACTACAGATATGTGCTATCAGTGTGTGAAGAGTGGGAGAAGAGGGTTGCATTGACAGTCCAACACAATGGGCAGCTCATTGAAGTGGTCAGAAACTTGTAAATAACTCGTGCAAGAATAAAGAAAGAATAAGCCAAGCGCACACTTGTTTTTCTGGTGAAATTCCCAATAAGTTTGATGTGTCAAACGACCCTCTTCCTGTTGAAAAAACAAAAGTTGGATCCAAGATGGCCGACTTCAAAATGGCCACCATGGTCAACACCCATCTTGAAAAGTTTGCCCCCTCACATATAATAATGTGCCACAAACAGGACGTTAATATCTCCAACCTTTCCCATTTCATTAAGATGCAACCATATAAAGGGCCCACCCTTAAGAGTTGCATGGACATCGGAAAAATAAGATATGTGCAAAAATAGTTAAGACCTAGAACAGGGAATTTAAGACTTTAAGGCCTAAAATTTCCATTTTTAAATTTCACTTAAGACTTTTTGAGACCAGCGGAAACCCTGTTTGTTCCTACTATGATCGTCAGTGGCTGCCTTTTTTCCTAACATTCTTCAGAAAATCTTATTTTTGTTTAACAGAAGAAAAAGTTCAGAGTAGATGCTGGAGAAATTTTTAGGTGATCTCTTTGTGAAGTTTATTTATAAACAAATTTCGAGAGGATCACGTGCTTATGATTGTTCACAGCTGTTCCAACTTTAGTTAATGACTAATTATCCTATCTGATGATCCTTAACTCACTATAAATAACCAGAGTTTTCTCATCTCAATATCTTCGTCTTGAAGAAAACCCCCACCCAACCCTACTTTCCCTTCTTTCAAACGGTCCTCCGGTTTCCTCCCACAGTTCAAAAACAAGCACCCTAAACAATTAATCCAAAATATTTTAGCCAAACTCTGACACTAAGCTACAATAAGCAGGAGGGGGAGTCATCAAGATCTGCCTGAGCTCAAACTCCCCTCTTGCCTTACAACAGGAGGGAGCCCAGGGCTCGAGGATCTTATAAGCTCAGGACTCTCTCCCGGGACAGCATGCCAAACAAGCTTTATTATCAATCATCAGCTAAGTGTGAACTCTGGAAAAGCATGCAAATCTTAACAGGGGGAGGTCAGCACCTTTTTAAAGGCATCGTTCAAATAACCATGTAATTTCTTGTAATGCCTAAGGTCACAATTTCACATCAGATCCTCTATTTTTGACTGAACCTTCAACCTTCGTGTTAACAGTGCAGCGCAGTACTCAATATGTGGCCACCACACTGGAGGGTGGCCAACAAAAGGGCCAGTGTGGAGACCTGGGAAAAGACGCTGATCTAATTATTTCGGCTCGGGGTGCCTGCGAGCACTCAAGCCTCTGAATCACCACCTTTCACACCGGATTCTCCTTTTTCAGCGAATTACTCGCCTGGCAACTGTCGGCAAGCAGGCCGGACGGAGTGCTCATAAAGAGGTGATGGCAAACAGCACGATGGCTGCAGTACGCCGAGTCGCCCCCTTGGGAGAGTACGGCTCTAGGATTGGGGGCCGAACACCTTCAGCCAGACTGAGAATGTAGAAGCTTGTTAACACTCCATCTTGTCCTCTGGAGAACTGTTTAGCGAGGAACCGGTTGCCAGATTCATAAAATAAAGGAGCGGGATAAAGAGGAGAACCTGAACTCACTGGGAAAAACAACACCGCTAAGAACCAAGTTAGGTAAATTGTAGCTTCCCATGAAGCAAATTGAGAAGTACATTGCATTCTCTTCCACTAATGAAGGGATTGTTTAGGGCTTGACCATACTCAATTAAATTTAATTCATGTTTATTTCTATAACGCTTTTCCAATGTAGATTGTGTCAAAGCAGCTTAACATAGAAGTAAATTAAAGCTGTGTCAGTCCAGATGTCAGAGTTGAAGTTTAGTTCAGTTCAGTTCAGTGTGGTTTAATTTAGGGTTGTGTCGATGGATGATAGTGTTGTGTAGTGACGATAGGCAAAGATATCATGAGAGCTGAGAATTGTGATGATTTTAAAGACAATATTTAGCTCAATTCACATTAACTATTAAAAAAATGAATAGTTTTATTATTTTTAATCATCATCCTAGCCTATTTTTTCAGTGAATGCATTGACTGCTCCTCCAAATACACTGAATATACATACCTGTCTTATTTGTGTTTAAGTTGATGAAATAATAAACAAGGACATGCGCAATGTTCAGAAAATAACCCATTTATTTAATAAAAAAACATGTTGGGGCTATATTTATTTATATAGGTTAGTAAAATATATTTTATTTCTTTTAAATAGCCTATATTAATTTAAATTACAATCTGTGTTTCACGATTCGTCTTGGCTTTAACTAATTATTGAACAGATTATTAATAACTTATTAAAGATCATTTTACCAAGTTCAGTGAAAAGTTATGTCATTCATTCATTTTCTTGCCGGCTTTGTCCGTTTATTAATCCGGGGTCGCCACAGCGGAATTAACCGCCAACTTATCCAGCAAGTTTTAACGCAGCGGATGCCCTTCCTGTCTCCGGGAAACATCCACACACATTCACACACACACTCATACACTACGGACAATTTAGCCTACCCAATTCACCTGTACCGCATGTCTTTGGACTGTGGGGGAAACCGGAGCACCCGGAGGAAACCCACGCAAAGGCAGGGAGAACATGCACACAGACTCCACACAGAAACACCAACTGAGCCGAGGTTCGAACCAGCGACCCAGCGACCTTCTTGCTGTGAGGCGACAGCACTACCTACTGTGCCACTGCCTCGCCAAAAAGTTAAGTATGTAGGTCAAATAGGCTATTAATATTAGACCTATTAGGCTTTTGCCGTCTCGCCGTAGCCATGTCTAAATGAAACTCTTATTAGAAAACTATAAACACATATGCTAAGCGCAGCATTGTGTTAGATTTTAGCAAATACAATTTTGACACTGTTGATGATCAGACCTAAAGCTGTGCCGCGCTTACTAAACAAAACTTTGGAAAACTTCATGGCATAGAAACAGTCACGTGTGGGCAGCGAGTCCTCCATCTGCCTCCTGTCTTGTTTCTTCCATGCGTAGATAAATAAAATTTAATCTACTTTCATCCATGTAGAGTATATCCATTTTGCGGCTGTCCTGCGGGCCGCGGATAACGGCATGAAGCTGAAGTCACAATCAAATCATGTCAAGCTATTTAGCTTTAAGAGCACAGTGATTTGCATTGGTTTAAATTATTATCCAGGATCAAATGTAACGCAAATGCAGTAGTTTATCAAATAGGTTTATAAAAATCAGCTAAAAGGTTATATAATATGTTTAAACGTGGTTAAATATAGTAATAAAATATTACATAAGTAAACATAACACTGCCGCGGACCCATGCGACAGTATGGTGTAACGGCAATCTTATGATATGGCGATCTAAAAATTACATATCGCCCAACACTAGTTTAATTTTCACTGCTGAAAGTCCAAACACTGAAGAGCAAATCCATCAATGCCCCGAAGTCCCAAACTAAGCAAGCCAGTGGTAACAGTGGTGAGGAACAAACTTCACCAATTGACGAAAGTGAAGGGGAAAAAACTTGAGAAAAACCAGGCTCACTTATAAGATAAACTGTGTACTTTTGATATTTTCGAAAGGGAGATTCTGTACTTGTTGGTCAGGTCTGACTTGGCACATTCCTGACCTTACTTGTGCAATTGTCAAGTAATCGTGGTCTGCAGAAAAATAATAAAGCATCGAGAAAATCAGCTTCCAGACCTGCTTCAACAGCACATCTGCGGATCTACTTAGCACGAGGTGACAAGCAGGAAAAACAGCTCCTGATGGTTCTTCACAAGCACAGGAAAAGTAAGCAAAGACCTGGTGAAAGAATTGTTACGACATTCCTCTTGTCTTTATTACTGATTTAGCAAATGAAAAACCCCCAAAACAAGTTTTCTTAGATCCAGTTACAGAACAGCTGGTTGATATGGTTAGCGAGGTCAGCAGTGGCTCATTAGTTTGAGATTCATTTCGTCCAACTGCATTAAAGGACATCTAAGACATAAATCAGAGCATCAAAGTCAGCTCAACATCATCCAATCCTGCAATAGCATGTGAGACCAAATCAAGTCCTGCAATTCCTGACTGTATCGATCTGAATACCCTATTCATTCATTTTCCAAACTCTCTGCCCTATCAAGGGCCCCAGAATTGGAACTTCCCCATTAAGTCTAATGATTAACTGTAAGTGAACTTGACTTCCTGTTCTTGACGGAGGCATGAACTCAAACTCCAGGCTAATGGTATTACACAGAAAACGTATACAATCAAGGCTAGGCATTTATTCAATGGAATTATATTCATGCACATTTCATCAATAAATCTGATTCTATTAAATCTCTAGTATGTGATTTCGAATGGAGCAACATTTACTACAGAGTCATAGTTTGCAAAACTTGGTTTTAAAATATAATTTAGGTCGATAAAGACATTAAAATAACTGTTCTGCAAAAATGAAATAGTTCTGTGACCATTGAAAAAGCCGCGTGATAGTATACGGTTTTCAATCCTTAAACATGGCATGACAAGGTGGCTTCTTGTCCAGTGTGTGACCCCATCTGAGTCTTACAAATCTCTCCGGGAGCGAATGTACAGGTATGGAAACATTTGCACCAGCTTGGCCACTCGACTCTCCAGTGTATTCACATGACTAGTGTTGTTTTTTTGGATGCTGCCGGCAGCTAGCTCTCTGCAACTCTCACATAGTCACCCACTGAAGCTAAGCAGGGCTGCGCCCAGTCAGTACCACATGGGGAAGCTGGGTTGCTGTGGTGTTAGTGAGACCAGTAGTGGGCGCCCAACCTGTGATCTGTGTGGGTCCTAATGCCCCAGTATAATGATGGGGACTCAGTAAACACCATTTTTTGGATAAGGCGTTAAACCGAGGTCCTGACTCTCTGAAGAGAGTCGTTACAAATCCCAGGATGTCCTTCGAAAAAGAGTAGGGGTTTAACACCAGCTTCCTGGCCAAATCTGCCCACTAACCATCACCCATACCAAAATTGTCTCCTCTCCACCAATCAGCTAGTGTGTGGTGTGTGGTCCAGGTGGATGCTGCACACTGCTGGTGGTTGAGGAGATTCCCCAAAAATGTGTAAAGTGATTTGAGTAGAAAAGCGCTATATAATGTAAGCGGAGGCTCGCGATATGTGCACACACATAACTTGCGACACAGACTCGCGCACACACAGCTTGTAAGCTCGCGGAGTGAACCAAGCGGGTTATATTTATTGAGTAGACAGTGACAATGTCCGTTGCAACAAACACAACAAGTAGTTTTTTTTGTATAAGCAGAAACGCAGGCAATCTGGCTGAAAAAATGTGCATTAACTGCAATGAAAAGTAGCCTAATGAAAAGTTTTTCACTGCCTAGCTACTAACAGTAATGCTACATCATCCTCATCGGTATGCCAGCAGACAATACCTAAATTAGTCTAATATTGATAGTTAAATAAACACACATTCAGTTACAATGAAAACAGTATATTTTTTTCTGCTGTAGCCTAAATAAATCTTAAACATTAAGAATGATTTTACATCAGCTGCATTTACAAATATACCCACTGAATAGCCTAATAATAAACTGCTTCAAAAATTATATAAAAACAGCTTAGTTTTATATTGCAAGATGCTCCAAAACAAGATGCTCCTAAAAATGTTTTAAAAAGCTCGTTTAACTCCCAAAATACTGTTAATGTATTCATGAGTCCATGTCAAATAAATAAATAAAAAATAAATAAATAAAGAAGTCAAAAATGTTGATTTTTCTCCAGAAGAACTGAGAGTAATGTTTTTCAAACCATTGTACATTCTTTTACAGGAAAAAAAAATTATTAGTTTTACAATTATTGGTTTAGTTTTATTTTTCATTAAAAACTTAACAATAAAGTGTTGCTAATTCTGTAAAAAAAAAAATTTTTCATAAAAAAAAAAAAAACACTTAAAAAAAAAGTACAGATAAGAGAACCGTTAAAGTACCGAACCGATAAATGGTATCGATAAAACCAGTAATACTGTTAAAACCTTAATGATACCCATCCCTACTGATACCCATTGACTTCTTTTTGGCAGTCAATAGGGTATATGCTGAAGCATGCTAATAGGACTTTTAATTTGCCAGTAACCTGGGATTAGCGCTTCCGGCGAACTGTATGCCAATAAAAAAAATGGCGCGTTTAAGGGCTGTTTCTTTAAAAATCAGCGATCTCCACTGGCTGAGTGATATCAGATATAAAGTGGGTCTCAGAATGTACAAGAAGCACTGCATTAAATTACATTTCCCCCGCCATGTCTTTACAATATGAGCATTTATTTTACCCCAGTATATTCAATGGAGCTTTTGCGCTTACCTGCCGATTCTGATGGGTGTGTGTGCGAGTAAACGTTTTATTTGTCTCGTGAGCAACTAAATGAATGCCAAATTTTATTTAACTGAATGTATTTTAATGACATTACAACATCGATGCTGTAAAAGGAACTGGAAAAAACAGAAAAAAAAGTTCACAATAACAGGTCACCGGTAGTTTATCAGTATGGGAAAAACACTAGCTCGGCAAATACCCTATCAGTGCCAGCTACCAGCACTTTACAAAATATCTTCTTCTATGTTCAGGCAGGTTTTCAACAAGTGAACAGTGAATAAATGATAATATTTGGTGAAATATTTGGATTTAGAGTCAGTAATTAGCCATAAAATAAATCCACAAACTATTTGGAAAAAAGGGTTTGCAGCTCATTTGATAAGCCCAGTGCTATATGCCACTGAGTAATTAACTGAATAGGCTTTCATATACCATGCAAGGCTGCTGAATGTTTCTCAACAGCAAACAAATAGCTACTTGCTAACAGTCCTGAACCAAAAACGTAACAGTAATTTTAATCAAACTGTAGGTTTTTCTTTTAGACCTTATTTTCAAATTACATGCAAAATGTCCCACCAAGTACACGCTGCTTAACAACATCGGATTTTGATGTAGCGTGCATTTAACGAGAGTGGCCAGGATTGCAGGTTGCATATAAAGCAAGCTGACAAAATACAAAACATGTGGTTAAAGAAACTGTTTTAAACTTAACTCATTCATAGAGACTCTTTAAAAGACATAATTAAATGATCCAACAAACTCAGGTGCTCAAAATCACCAAACACAGAAGAATCTTACATATAAATCAATCAATCAAATGTGTTTTTAAATGTAAGAACTTGAGGACCACCCTCAGAGTAAACTCAATGTTGGCCCCATGATTGGAAACAAGCTTCAAAAGAGATGGTAAGAGCAAACATTTGTTTGTAGTTCAACCCATCCAGTTTTCCCCCTGAAGGCTTGCATCATTTTGAGATTCGACTCCGCCAGATGTACACTGTCCAGAAACTGGGACCTAAAATACAATGCTGCCCTAACAAAGGCAATTTTAGAGTTTTAAATCAAATCATCAGGGGGAGACCAATTTTAAAACAATATATTGGAGAAAGGTGCTGGAATCAGAACCAGCATTTACATGGAAACAGATGCATGTAATTCTAGGAGGGATGTTTCCATGCAGCCAGCTAACGAGTACAAAGGATAAGCAGGAACATCGTGCTGCCTTCTAAGAAATAGCTTCAGCCAGATTTTAAAGCCGTATTACATGTGTTGTAAATTCATACCATCAATCTAGATCTACTGGCTGTATCTTTCCAAACACGTTCCTGGAGGCCCTCAGCACTGCACAGTTTGCAGATTTTCTTTGTCTAACACACATCCTGAGTCTTCACTAATGAGCTGATGAATCCAGAGTGCTTGATGAAGACGTTCAACATGCTAACTATCTGTTCATCTGCATATCAATCTTTAAAATGATTTCTAAACATGCATCCATCCTTAGAGCGACATCCTTTCACCAGTCCTTCCATTAAATCATTAAGATTATTCCTAAAATAGCATCCATCCTTAAATTATTTATGTAAATCCAATCTTTCAAAATCATATCCATACAGTCACTCATCCATCCATACATCCTTCCGTCTTTAAAATAGTTATTTTGCATATACAAGCATTCATTCATTCAGCCATTAAGACTTGGCTTAACAATATTTACTTGTATTCATTCATTCGATCATCCATTCTTTCATTCATTCATTCACCCCTTCATCTTTAAAATGATTCATATCTGTCCATCCATCCATCCATCCATCCATCCATCAATCCTTTATGATATAATATATCTTAAAAAATCATATTTACACAATCATTCATCCCTTCACCTTAAAAACTTTTCATATCCATTCCATCCATGTTTTCACCCTTAATAAATATAAAAAACATATTCATTCATTAATCAGTTAAATTATTTATCCATCCAAGAATTCATTCATTCATTTATGAAATTATTCACCCATCCAAGAAATCATTTATTCATTCATCATTCCATCCATGCATTTATTTATTCATTCAATTATAAAATTATTTTTCCATCTATGAATTCATTCATTCATTCATTCATTCATTCATTCATTCATTCAATCAATCATTCACCCCTTCAGCTTTAAAATGATTCAAATGCATCCAATCATTCATTGCTTCATATTTAAAATTATTAACTTCCACTCATCCATTCATCATTAAAGCTTTTAAAATCACGCAATAATTCACACCATCTCTAAAATTTTTCATATCCATCCATGCATTACATACATCCATACTATCGTCTTTGAAATTACATTCATTCATTCATTCATAGTGTTATCTTAGAAATGACTTATATTCATTCATTTATTCATTCATTCATCCCTCCATCGTTAAAATGATTCATATCGGTCCATGCATCCCTCCGTTTATCCATCCCTCATAAATCTTTAAGAATCACATATACTCAATCATTTATTCCTTCACCTTTAAAACTTCCATATCCATTCCATTCATCCATTCATCCTCAATAAATCTTTAAAAAACATTAATTCATTCATCCATCTATAAAGTTCTTTATCCATCCATGAACTCATTAATTCATAAAATGATTTATCCAACCAATAACTGAATGTCTCAATCTATGAATTCATTCATTCATTCACCCCTCCAGCTTTAAAATGATTCAAATGCATCCAGCCATTCACACTTCCATCTATGAAATGATTAATATCCATTTAAGCATTAATTCTTTAATTGCTTCATAATTAAAATTAACATCTTCCATTCATCCATTCATCATTAAAGCTTTTAAAGTCCCATTCATACATTTACTCCATCTCGAAGTCTTCATATCCATCCATGCATTGTCCATCCATACTACCATCTTTGAAACTACATTCATTCATTCATTCATTCATCCATCCATTTTATGCATGAATCTTTAATGTAAAAAAATCCATTCATCTATATTCAGCAACTTTAAAATAATTTATAATAATTAATTATTTACAATTTATCCTTAAAATTATCATTAATACATCAAGCCATCCATCCGTAATTCACATTATCCATTCATAATTCCATCTTTGAATCTATCCATCTGATCCATGCATGTATTCAACCATTCATCCATTCATCCATCAGTCAATCCCTTAAATTATTCATATCCATGCATACATCTCTAAATTGTTTAATATACATCCATCCAATTAAAAAAAAAACTATCCTCTATAATATTTTTCAAATGCACCCAACTATCTTTTTTTTTATTTTGTCTATCCTTACTTAAAATCCAACCAACCATCCATCCACCTCAACAAGCGTCTGTAAAAATCAAAATGAATTGACAGAGCACTTGCGATCAATCTCATAACTCCTGACTGGACAGGAAACAGTATATGCGTTGATAAACAAAGGAAGTCCAGAACATGAAACAGTGTCGTTCACACTGAAAGCACAGTCAGGAAAGATGAGATTCCGCAAAAGTAGAGTATTTTTTTCAGGGCAAAAGTGTAATTACATGCCAGCATCCAAGCTTTGCTCAGATCTTCCACACAAATGATGGGATAATAACAGTTCTCTCCACAGACATAAACTCCCTCTGGGCACAGTGTTTATCTGCAGGAATGCTGGTAGTCATAACAAGACTAAATATATCAAGTGTAATAGGTCATCGTATAAAATGAGGAGCATATTGCAAAATATGATCACGTAATGTGACAAGTATACAGTGATGTGTACTGGAGAGCAGTGGCAGCCAAAGTTCAGAAGACTTCAACTTTGACCCTGCATGAATTGAAAGACGGAAGATATTTATCATAGGGCTGCTCGATTTTGGAAAAAATCATAATCACGATTGTTTTGGTCATAACTGTAATCACGATTATTCAAAACGATTATCAGTTGAAGTCAAAATTATTAGTGCTCCTGAGAATTTTGTTTTTTTAAATAACTATTTCCCAAATTATGTTAAACAGAGTAAGGAATTTTATATCAAAACAGTATTTCCTCTAATATTTTTTTTTTCTTCTCGAGAGAGTCTTATTTGTTTTATTTTAGCTAGAATAACAGCAGGCTCTAGTAAAATTTTAAAATTTTAAAATCAATATTATTAGCCCCCTTAAACAATATATTTTCTGATTGTCTGCAGAAGAAACTACTGTTATACAATGACTTGCCTAATTACCCTAATTAAGCCTTTGAATTGCACTTTAATTTGAATGCTTGTATTTTGAAAAACATCTAGTAAAATGTTACATAATGTCATCATAGCAAAGATAAAACAAATCAGTAATTAGACATGATATATCAAAACTATTATGTTCAGAAAATAAGTTAAAAAAAACTTCTTTCCATTAAATGGAAATTTCATTTCTCGTCGTTTGATTATAGATAAAACAAGGCGGCAGCATTTCGCACAGTCACTTTAATGGTTTCTCTTTCACGTGTCTTTTGATTCTCAACTCGTTTGTTTATTACGCAAATGAGGGTTAATATGAATAATCACTAATCACCGCGTTTTGACACCTATTTGACCATTAAAGCGCTCATGTTAAGCTAACTTTAGATGTCTGCGCTCCTTTGCTCGTCTCAGTGTGCGAATGAGACCGCGTGCTTATGTGTGTGCGCGCGTGTTGCACACACATAAGCACGCGGTTTTTCGCGCATTTGGTATATGATGCAATAATTGTTTATCTCGATTAATTGTTTTCATAATCGTTAGAAGCCATAATCGAAAACGGATTTTCGATTAATTGCACAGCCCTAATTTATCAGATAATGACATCTAACGTCTGTCCAAGTAAATGATGTTTCGAGATGATTGACAGAGGACGTAAATAAGCAACATAACGATTTGTTAACGAGGAAGTAGTATGTCCTAAAGCTTGCACACTCTTCTGTTACACACTCAAAAGTATACTTTTCCTTTACAAAAGAGTACATACCTTTAGGGTGTAGTACAAGTATGTGAATTTGGACGCAGAGACAATGCTATGTCCAAAATAGCATACTTTCCTACTATATAGTATGCAAAAAAACAATAATAAGAGTATTATATGTGCAGAGTGGCTTCTCCGAATTCATAGTATTCTAAAAAACAGTAGCTGAGATGTACCTGGATGACCTAGTACTTACACTCCTGTAGTGCAAATCCATTGGACACTTTATTTTGCCAAAATGCCATGCGAGAGAATTCATGAAGGGGAGTGAAGCGACAACTACACAGTGCGGGTCATGTTTTAATGACAAATAAAGGATGTAGTAAGTCAGAATTATCTATTTACACTTTAGAACATGTTTTTCTAACGGGTGTGTAGTAAAGTGTGTAGTCAAATGTAGTACATACTCGAGTGTGGTCCTAAAAAAATCAAGGGCTTGATCAAGGGCTAGCCCTTCCCCTTAGCCCTACGCCTTCAAGCTAAAGAGAATTAGGACACCCCTACCCCTACATGTGAATGCATAAAATGAGTAACAGGAAGGTCTAAGGCAGGGGTCACCAATCTCGGTCCTGGAGGGCCGGTGTCCCTGCAGGGTTTAGCTCCAACTTGCCTCAACACACCTGCCTGGATGTTTCAAGTATACCTAGCAAGACCTTGATTAGCTTGTTCAGGTGTGTTTGATTAGGGTTGGAGCTAAAATGAGCAATACACCGGCCCTTGTGTAGTCGGCACAAACCAATGGTAGCTCAAACTTAGTCCCCTAAAAAGTTTGCTATGCTGAACTGTTTTAGACTGCCGAAATGAGCTCAGTGACAACTTTGGCCAGATTTTCTTTAAAATGACATAATTTATGTTTTTTTCTCGATTTTTTTGAAGAATATAGCGGCCTTAACCCATTTGCTTTACCAGCTTTCATGACAGAAATGAAACACGTTGTGACCAACTGGCAACCCAGGGCACTGAAATACAGTAAACTGGAAGTAGCCGGGGTTACACAGACCAAAACAGAGACGGATGCTGTATCCAAAATTGCATGCCTCCCTAGTATATAGTATGTAAAAAATACTAATATTATCAGTACGCAACAGAGTAGTATGTCAGAATTCATTGTATTCGAAAAAGAGAAGAACCTAGATGACCTAGTACAGAACTTCTACCTTTGTAGTGCGCATCCAATGGACACTATACTATTCCATAATGCTATGAGAGAATTCATAAATGGGAGTGAAGTGGGTAGGTTGTTTTAATAACGAATGTCAGATATAATACATCCGAATTTCATTCATACAACTCACATTCATATAATAAAATGTATTTTTCAAACAAGTGTGTAGTAAATTCAAACTTAAAGGAAGTACCTACTTTAGTAGTATACATTTTTGGACACATCTCGACATTCTGACACAGAACGGACATTTTAAAACATTGTTTTTAAAAAATGTTAGCTTGACCACTTTCTTAAATCTACAAACATATCATGATTTATTTAAGCTTTAAGAGAGTCAAAATTGCATATACAGCAATTTTAAAATAGTCAGGTTTATGAGTAAAGCTGAACTTTAGTGTTACAGGAACACGGTCATGTCATCCTAACTTCACCGGCAGCTCTAAAACTCGGCAATGACCTTTTATCGAGTGTGTAATGGCTGGAAAGCTGACAAAACTCACATTAACAAAACGTCAGGCAGTCTCAGCCCACCTCGCTGGCTCGTGTCAGGCGACGTGCTGCAATTTACATCCGCAGACACGAGGATAACATAAACTTTCCATCCAGGAGAGCAGTCTGCAAAGTCTATAACTCTTGCCACACTCATATGGTTGTTATGATGTTGGCAAAATGGCCCAAAATGGGGGTGGCGAGCAATATTCTGTATAGAGGAAGGGGAGGAAACGTTCAGAGAGATTACAAACCAGATTTGTGCACAGTCTGCCAACATAAGAGTTTATTTTAGAAAACCTTTTGTTTTTAGTGCAAAGCAATAAATTCCATTTACATGAGGTGACCACTGAGTCACACTTTTCTGTGTGCCATCCTCAGCAGTGTGCACTCTATATTTCTGCAGTCTTTTTTCAGTTATGCCACTGAGGAAATATTTTAGAAAGTTTTTTTCTTAGTCTGGAGATCAGTTTATTAATCTGAAGTATCTTTTTTTGAACAAAAAAAAACTAAAACCTTTTATGCGCTTGAACCTTTTTATGGATGTTAAAGGTTCTTCATTACTAGTGATGCACCGATCCCGATACTTGGATCGGATATCGGTTCGATACCGCATCTTTTTGCCAGCTGGTACCGATCCAAATTCGATCTTGGGCATGTGCTATATTCTGTGTTTATAAGCCAACTAAGCCATGAAGGTAGCCTATTATTAGACACTAGAAAGTTGTAGGCCATGTAGTCATGTAGGCCTACTATTTCCTAAATGTTCTGACGCTATTCTACAGTTTGTTGTGAAGCACAGATGAATATTCAAGTGGTTAAATTCATGCTCACTTCACCGCTTGTTGTTGGTGTCCCGGGGGGAAATCCTCCTGCCTACACCAACAACTGTTCATCAAACTGGACTCGACTCAGTCAGAAGCACCGTTGAATGCTTCCATCATCCAGGTTAAGTTTCTGGAGGAGTTTATGAGCTCATAAAGCTGGGTGCACCTCTGAAAGGATCTAGTGGACTCAGACACGGCTCCAAATGAATCTACAAATGAATTTTCAGCCTTTATAAAGCACATAAACACTTTTATTTTCTCAATAAAATCCACATTAGCCATTTAGCAACGAAGCTAGAGTCACCAAGCAGAAAGAAGCCCTGCCCATCACGGGAATCTATGTCTGTTGTGAAGTGAATTTGATGCTCGAATGAAGCGGATTTTGACACGAAAATGAATCGAGTAAACTCAAATGTTTATGCGTCTATTTACGCGTGAATAGCGTGATTTATCCGCGCGTTCCGCATCTGGTCTGAACACAGCATAAGACTATTTGTTTCTGTTAGTTTAAATAATCAGTGGAGAAATGCATTTAGTTTTGCATTATGGGTTAATTTTGACCTGCAGCAAGGAGTTCATTGCTGTTTCTAATTGATGTGTCTGTTAGACCAGCAGATAACATTTACAACACTGGAGTAGAGAGGGTTATTACCTGCTTTTCACACACAAAGTAGGCATACCTGAAATTTTAAATTAGAAAAGGCTCAATAATACTCTGGACAGATCTTCAACGCTCTGGTTTCTCCCTTTATGCTGCTCAGTTGCGAAAGTGTCCGCAGATACCAGAGGGCTGCGCGCTGCAGTGTCTCAAGCGCTTCATTCCCGCACTGCTGCGCAGACACAATGTCTGCCGCTCTGTAAAATTATTCTCACAATGAGTTTCTGCTCTCTTTCTGTTCGAGTAAATGTGGGTAAAGATGCAGAAGCAGCAGCTAGTAAAGAACACAAGTTAACTAACAACAACAGGGAAGAAGGGTGGGAAAAAAAGTGTAGCAAGAAGAATGGTGGAAAATAATGAAAAACAAACCAAAGACCCACCTGCTAGTTTCCACTCTAAAGTGTGGAGACACTTCAGGTTTTACAAGACACTGGATAAAAACTATGCAATCTGTAAGAAATGCTTTACAAAGATAAAATATAACAGCAACTTTACGAATCTGCAAATGCACCTCGTTCGCTATCACGGTGAACTACTCTGTGACAATGAGGGCAAACCAAGTCAGCCGACAATCACTACTGCGTTCAAAGCAAAGCTCCCCTTTGGCTCGAAGAGGGCAAAGAGTATCACTAGTCTAGGGGTGTCAAAAAATAATTGTTTCTTTGGTGCACCGCGATGCAGAGATGGACAATTCTGTATCGGTTCAGTAATAATCATAACCGGTTGTTATGTACTGACGTCAATTATCTCCTACGCGCTCTGTCGCGAGGGAGGTGAGCGCGAGTATTTACAACACTCAGCCAACTCAGGGCCGGCACGTGGCATAGGCACCATAGGCAAATGCTAAGGGCGCTGTACATCCAGGGAGGCGCCAGAAATGAGCCCGGTTCAGTTGGTTTTGTTTTCGATTTTCCTGACACACATTCAGTTATAGACGGTAATAACTCAAAAACCTCTTACCCTAAAAAGATCTAAAGTGTGTTTCCTACAAAAAGACAAAGCTGGTTATGTTTCACAGCTGTCTTTCTTTTTTTTCCGCTCGACATTACGAGCACGGCTCCGTTTAAGCCCTCGCAATATGTGTTTAGCCGGGAGAGCTCGCGCTGAGAGGAGCTCTCAGTTTTCTGCTCCGCTTAGCACAAGCTCTCCCTGTTGCGAGGGCTTAAGTGTGTGTGGGTGTGTGTGTGTGTTTGTTTGTTTGGTGCTGTCTATGTTTGTGTATGTGTTTGAATGAGAGACAGTGTGGTGCTGTGTGTCTGTGTGTTTATACAGACAGCTTGTTATAGCCTCCCCCCTAAAATATAACACTATATAGAAAGCATCGTCAATGCACCATGTTGCACTGAGATATCGAATTTTTTATTTTTCTCTTTTTCAGTCAGATATATCATGTGTCGTTGATAAAATTTCTTCCAATATATTGAATAACACAGATATGAATCGTGATCGATATCGATATCATTATCATGCACCACATATCACCACAGAATTTAGTCCTGAGTTACCTGTATCGTCCCACCCCTATAAATTAGTAATTCATATAGATTCATTGGGTAAACAAAAATGACAGCATTCAATGAAATATTCAATGGCTAGTTCAAAGAGTTTGGCAGGACATGAGAACAAAAAAAAGTAGAATTTTCATTGTAATCTAAACTATTCCTTCAAGATTTGCCCACAAAGAAATGGTGTCCACATTCTTCCAGTCATTACGTTTACATATAACAGGATGTGCAGCAGAACATATCCAAAACATACAGACGCCTCATTGTAGAAGAAATACTCATTTAAAGCTCATAAAGAGATGAATGGCACCTGTTCATTTAAAGCAGTGGAGGATAAAGGGGAGAATGTTATGTTTGGTCGTGCATTGCTGGACTTGCTGCAGCAGGTCTGAGAGCCGGCGAGCCTTTATTGAAACATCTTCTGCCTTTCATCGCCTCCAGCCTGTCAATAGCCGACCGCGCGCCTCTGGGGACAAACCTTCACAGATGTATAACTCCCACAAAAACACTCAAACAGATGCGGAAAGCAGAGTTGCAAAATGATTCTTTTTCATGTGCATTCAAGGGTGCTAATAAACCTTTTTGTTAAGGGGTTTTGTTGTTGCCGATCATATGCTTCACATACTTGAGCTTGCCGAGAAGCCACATTGTCCTAAATAGTTTTATATTGATAATGGTTTTAAATCGACAAAAAGGAGAGATTTTGCGTTTTTTTAAACACTTGGCCAATGTCCAAATTCTCATTAGCTATGTTTTCAACCAAAGATGCTAATTAGGGCTGTTCGACTTTGATTATTAAATAATCACGATTATTCAAAACGATATTCAGTTGAAGTCAAAATTATTCGCCCTCGGGTGAGAATATTTTTTTATAAATGTTTCTTGTCCTGTTTTTTCTAGGCTTGTAAAATGTTTTAATTGTTTTAAATTCAAAATTGTAATTACATCAGTGTAAAACATATAAATGGTGGAATAACATATTCTTTAATTGGGTACATGGGTCTCCACTTTTGCCATGGATAGTTTTGGCTTTAACAAACTTATCCCTCAGGTTTTTCTAAACCTTTAAACAAAAACTTTCCTCCTTTTCTTTCTTTTTTTTTGGCAATTTCTAGCCAGGAATTCTTGATCATCTGGTTACCTCTATGATCACGGAATATAAAGATGTCAGTACAGGCGTACCTGTTTCAGACAAAAATCTCTTCAAAGTGTTTCATATTTAACTCAAATCAAACGCTGCGTCGAGCACACTGTTCTCTCGAGTCTCAAAAAAAAAAAAAACTACATTCCGCCAGCCAAGATCATGTCACGCGCACACAAAACGAACCTCCACAAACACCGTGATGACATCACATTCGCCGTGCACACTCAAACAAACACGTAGAGTATAAACCAGGCTTAACCAGATCCTCAAAACAACTCATTTACTGAATTGATCAAGAAATTGGATGTTTATATGAGAATATGTAGACGGTAGTTAACATGCAAATTGGATAAATTATGACTCCCTCACTGTAAAAACAGAAATCCCTCGTTCTACATGGTATTTATGCTGCTTCTGATAATTTTTCTTTAGTAAAGACAGCAGATTTACTAGAAAACAGTTAATGTTTAATATATTTGCTTCACTTTATGTATCCTAAACAGACACAGACAATTTTTACAATTCAAAAAATAAAATTGGTTACAAATTTATGTATATATATATATATATATATATATATATTTATGTATATATATATATATATATATATATATATATATATATATATATATATATATATATATATATATATATAGTTAAATATATATAGTTATATATATATATATATATATATATATATATATATATATATATATATATATATATTTAATTAATTGTTAGTTATAAAGAGGAAATAAGGGTATAATGAATTATCACAGTTAAAGAGGAAGCATGTAAACTGAATGTTGTCCATCCTATGCACTAAATCAGACTATATTTGTTGATGTTTAGAGTAAATGTGTTTATAAATGTAAATATGTGCCTGGCATCCATACCGATGTACAGTACACTGATTTAAAATACAACAACAGCTCCTCTCTTTTAAACTGCTCAAAAGCAGAGGCTTACATTTGCACAGTCTAGCAGTTTGGGAGAGGCTTGGAATGCATGAATACAGTAGACATACACTGAGGAACTGAAACTTACTCTAGCGCAAAGGATTCCTGTCTGGGAGGAAAAAACTGTTTACTTTGCTTGAAAATTGTGCAAACGGTTGACACTTATATCAGCCTAAACAAAATAAACCAAATGACACTAACAAGAAGACTGTTTGGAAACGTATTTTGCTGACAAAAAAAACAACAATGCAAATATAAAAGACAAAATTGCTTTGGGAAAATAACAATTGTTTTTCCAAACAAAACCAGTAAATTGTTTTTTGTGAACAAGAAGACAAGAAACAAGAAGAATTTTATAAGAAAGGAGTTGTCAAACAAAAAAGCAAAACAAAACCCGAGAGGTTTTTCAAAACAAAACAAAAGTCTTTTCAGACAAATAAAAAACAAAAACTGTTTTGTTTACAAAATATTTCTCAGACAAAAGCAACCGTGTTTCCCTAAACAAAACCAGCAAATGTTGAATAGTGTTTTTCAAACAATCTAGTGTGTTTCTGGGGTCAAATCAACAGCGTTTTAAAAGCGTTTTACGGACAACAACCAACAAATTGTTTGACAAATACAACAAAGTTAATCAGTCAGATAAAAAACTGCTGTAAACAGGCCGAAATGTAGTTTTTCCAGAAACATGTCACTTTATGACTATCATAAAGTAGCTTATCTAAGTTTAGTTAGACAGAACTCTTTTGAGTCAGGTCAGAGAGTGCTCCGAACGCAGTTTTAGCATATGGAAAGGTCGGCAGAAGTCCTGCAGTGAACAGGAGAGAAGTGTCATGAGCAGGAAATGGAGGAGTCATTGATCTCCGACAGCGAGCAGGAGCCCCCGGGCCTGGGAGATCTGCCCTTTTAGAGCCTCTAATGACACCAGCTTCACCAGAGCACCAAAAACAACACACAGAGAGAAAAGTAAAACATTTCTTGCATTCAATACACAATATAGGGCTCAACTAATCATCACAAAACATGGAATGGTAGAAATTTAAAAATAATGACTATTTCAAAACGATGTGAACATTGATACAGTTGAATAGACTTCATAAGCATGCAGTTACGTGCTCTGCTTGCTCCCACAGTTGTACTTCTAAACTAGACATCGTTATTTGCAGTTAAAGGGTATTATTGTTGTTGATTTGATTGATTTTTGTCTAACAGAAAGAAGATTTTTCTGCTACACTTTTCTAAAAATTATAGTTTTAAAGGGCACCTATTTTACCACTTTTTCAAGATGTAAAATAAGCCTTTGGTGTCTCCAGAAGGTATCTGTAAAGTTTAAGCTCAAAATACCCATCGGATTATTTATTGTAGCCCCCAGAATCTGCCCATGTTGGTGTCTAAATACATTGTAGCTGTTTTTGTAGCCTGTGGCTTTAAATGCAAATGAGCTGCTTCTCCTCGCCCACCTTTCCCACGTGCTTGTCTGCTTCTCCTGCATTACATCAGATAAACAGGACAGTGACAGAGAAGCTGAAATACAACTCATTAGTCAAAAATATCAAGTCATTGCAGAAAGGCGGAGTATTTGTGGTGGAGTTTATTCAAGCTTTTCTGAAATGATGAGTCTCACACAAATGCCAATTGTAATACACATACACACACACATTAGTATTATCGTTTACTGACCCCATGCGGTTGTGGTGATTATAGCGGTTAAGAATTAGTGATTTTACTTTATTACAAACATGCTCTGTTATTAAAAACGCTTTAAACTTATATAACTTATAAAAATCACAGCGAGTTGGAACAGATATTTCAAACTCAGTTTCTTTGGCAAAAAATTCTGTAGACATGTGCATACATGTTATTATAGAAACATGGTGCCTGTCAATCGATTTGGTGGGCGGGGAAAACTGCACTCCCACGTCACGCTGCAGTGAGCCTCAAAATCAATGGGATTTGGGTCCTATTTTAACATCAGGAAATGAAATAAATAAAAAAAGAGACTTGTTGTGATTAAATCACTCCAATTTGACAAGGGACACACTATACTGTATATACACAGCTCTGTCCAAACAGCTTACAAAAGTTGATTTTCATCATACTGTAGGTGCCCTTTAATGACTAATTTCTAAAAACTGATTTCTTTTATCTTTGTCATGATGACAGCACATAATATTTTACTTTTATATTTTTTAAGATACTAGTATTTAGCTTAAAGTGACATTCTGAAGGCTCAACTAGGTTAATTGGGTAAGTTAGGGTAATTAGGCCAGTTAGTGTATATCAATGGTGTATTCTGTAGACAATTGAAAAAAAAAAAAATTTTGTGTAAGGGGTCTAATAATATTGAGCTTAAAATGTCTGCTAAAAAATTAAAAACTTTTTTAAAAAATTATTTTAATTCTAGCCAAAATAAAACCAATAAGACTTTCACAAGAGGAAAAAAATATTATCAGAAATATTGTAAAAATTTTCTTTGCTCTGTTAAACATCATTTGAAAAATATTTGTAAAAAAAAAAAAAAAAAAAGGAGGGTTGATAATTTTGACTTCAACTGTATATTTAAAAAAAATGCAAACATTGTACACAAGGTCAGACACAATGATTTACACTCAAAAAGTGGATGAGATGAGAAATACAGACTTAATGAATACTTAATGAATAACGTGAAATTATATACCAACTACTGACTTTTTATATATAACAAAAATTGATATGTATACATTCTCCCCCTCATTAATCTGCC